>NC_136489.1:84912687-84915187 GCF_053919585.1 Euprymna scolopes
TCTCCATACATATATTTGTAAACAAAGATACTGAAATACGTACCCATTATTAGGAATGGACTGGAACATTATCACAGACTGGCGTAATGTTCAAGGAAGTCTATGTAATAAGGAGTATTACCTATCACATACTGACGTAATAATATGTATGATATATGTAATAACGCATATTATTTATCATACTCTGACGGAAATATATATATATATGTATACATATATATATATATATATATGTATGCATATATATATATATATATATATATATGTATGTATGTGGGTGTGTGTGCTTTACATATTCAGACGTAATCATCTATAAGGTCTATATCATTCCGTAATCTCATTCTGACGTAATGTTTTCAATACTTTTGTAAGAATGCATATTATTTATCACATTGTAATGTTTTATGAGGTCCGTGTTTTCAGTATGTTTTTATTACACAGAAAAATGCAAGCATGAAAACTAATTCGGTTCGTATAACCTTGAAAAAGAAAAAAAACACTAGTTGTTTAAAACAGAAAAATAAAAAAAAACAAGATACTCGGTTTAAAAATTACAGCATTTCGATTTTTTTAAAGTTTAATTTAACATTATATCATCAATTCTTAATGCTGCACTTATTTAAGTTATAAATTTATTATATTTTTTTACTGTTTTATCTTGTTATTTTCAAATTTTATCTACTAGCCCTTTTAATTATCTTAGTTTAATCTTACCATATAACTTTTCATAATCGCGATCTTCTATGTAATTCATAGTTTTCGAGGGTTTGCTTTGTCAACAACCAAAAAAATATTACCAACTTCTTAAACTGACTAAATCAAAAAATTAAATAAAAGTAATTAAGTAAATAAATAGTCAGCATTCAGTTTTTTTTTCTGGCGAAACAAGGCGAAAGGTCGGTTAGTGACTGAGCACAGCGACGGTGCATTATCAGCATAGTCAAGCTGAGCGGCAGATCGGAACAGTGGTGAGTCATTAGCGACAGTAGTAGCTGAATCGGCGTAATCGAGAACTCTATCAAACTTATCCGACAATTTTCGGTATGTTCTCATGTCTACCTAAAACTTTCGACAGAATCGACAGATTTTTACGAAATCAGTATTGTGTTAAAACCCGACTCTTCAGGCGACAAATACCGAAAATTGACTAAAAACATTAATTTCTTCACCCTCAAGTGGGCACTTTTCTACAGTGAGGGTCGGTTTCTTCGCCGATATTTTCGAAAGTCACCCCATCTTTTCGATTATCTAGCCTTAATTTAAACCTACGTCACTTCGGGTTTGGCGGTGGTCGTAACAGCAATGACGTAATGTTTTACCCCGTTGTTTTCCTCATTAGCGGTACGGCTTCGAACATGCCTTACTACTACCACTTTATTTTGCTCAACACACACCTCCAAACACCCGGGCAACGCCGGGCACCCATGCTAGTATATATATATATATATATATATATATATATATATATGCATATATATATGTATGCATATGTATGTATGCATATATATAATATATGTATTACATATATTGTTTATACATATTATTTATATTTATATATTATATATGTATGTGTGTCCGTGTGTTTATAGATATACTAACTGAAATATTGTTTTTCAATATTACATCACATATCTGCGGTTTGACAAGCACATTCAGGGTATATAGACTGTTATTATATCGCGTGTCTATTTGAAAGTACACATTTGATATGCTATTTAAATAGAATTGACATGGCGCAGAAATTTTACATTTTATTTAACCGATATTATTAGTATAAGCGTTCGATAATCGTGTCTATGACCACTTTGTTCTCATAGAAAATGAAAACTGACAATGCTGTTGTATAACAGTTTTAAACGTAAATGTTTATGCAGTTATACGTGTCACTCTTGGAACACTTTCTAATGAGTTTCATATCTTGTATTTTTTTTCCAATTTAAGCAAGTTATCCACCTATCACTAATTTCACTAATCATATTTTTCGGGACAATGTTCTTTTAAACATCTTTATTATGTTTGTTTCGTAGAAGTAATCTTGTATTCTCGTACGAATTACTTTAACTTCTGTATTTCCTGCTTCATAAATGTCTAATGCACATCCTTCCAAAATTACATTCAGTGTAAAAATTACCTGTTTCTTAAAAAATAAGATAAAGACAAGCAATCCCAAAGGAGGGTATCATAAACGTAATAATTGAACGTGGAAATCTCCAGAGAAATTTATTCTTGGTAATTGGAAATTTTACAGCAAAATCAATAAATAGAAAAGAACTAGCACTTATCGACACACACACACACACACACACATTTTTAATATATATATATATATATATATATATATATATATATATATATATATATATATTACCTGCAGTAGTGTAAGATACGTAGAACTTATCAGCTTCCTTTAATTTATATACAGATGATTAAGCCATGTTGCTCAGTAAGGGTCATTATCCTTTGGTAAATTATTGAATTGCCAACTGTTATCACACGAAAA
>NC_136489.1:84917687-84962687 GCF_053919585.1 Euprymna scolopes
AATCTCAGCGTGTACAGAATCCAGTAAACGTGAGGTGTCGATGTAAACCGTTGGTTTACGATAAAGTAACTTGAGGCAGGTTTTGTTATTAATACATCAAGGAAAGCTAAATATAAGTTACACTCTCATTCACACGTATATTTTAACACAGGATATATGCGATTTAATAAGAGGAAAATGATTTTCCTCCATTTCATTATTAAAAAGGCGAAATGTGTCGTCGACATATCTAAATTTGACTAACGGTTTTATGGGTCCAGATAATAAGTGTGTCCCATGGAAACCCACGAAAATCTTCGTCAATGGTTGGTCCATGACCGAACATACTGCTCTACCATCTATTTGCCTATACATGAAATCGTTAAAGCTAAATTCAAAAGATATAGTTGCAAATTTTATCAACTCAAGAAATATGGTTTCAGAAATGGGAGGAGGTGATTATCATTTACGATATAAAAGATCAGCACATATATCAATAGTTTCCAAAATAGTGATGCGAGTATATAGATCACTAATATCATATGAGCATATAAATTTATTATTAACGTTAGTTTTTTTCATAAAATTCGCAAAATAAAATGATTTTCTTCAAAAGTAGTTACTATAATGTTTTACTACTGGCTGTAAGATCTTAAATATCCATTTCCCAACCTAGTGTTTGGATGAGCGCACAATAGAAAGAATGGGCCGTAAGGAGGTATCCGCCTTATGAGTTCCTGCTAGTCCATATAACCTTGGGCGGATAAAGCCCGGGGGTCTAATCTCACTAGCTATATCAGAATAAAATATCTTACCCATTAGAGCAATTGCCATTAACTTTTTCCCTGAGTGGACGCCAAGGATCAAAGACTAACGCCCGCTTCCCTTTTAATGGAAATGGATATCTGAATAGGAGCAACCGCAAAAAGAGATTAGCATTCAGGAGTATATCTATTTTATCATACAAGGACCCAAGTTTGCTCAGCTGGGGAAACTAGAGTCCTTGTACCGGAAAAATACCCAGTAAATAAAACGTTGTTAAGTAACTCGTTATTTTTTTTATTTTCTTTATTTTTTTTTTATTTTTTGCATTTTCATGCACCAAACATGGATATAAATATCACTAAACCATCCGCTGGGTGATATGCTTCATGTCGAACCGCGTCTCTCTCTCTCTCTCTCTCTCTCTCTCTCACACACACACACACACACACACACACAAACACACACACACAGAGTAAATCGAACTTACTAAGGGAGATAATAACTTCCGGTGAATGTATCCAGTAAATAAAATGTTGTTTACTAAATCGTTATTTTTTTTTTGCATTTCTACCTAACATTGATATAAATATCACTAAAACATCCGCTGGGTCATACGATTCATTTCGGTATCTTACTTGCCTGGGTGGATTTCAGGTAGGCTGAGACAAACCGCGTCACACACACACACACACACACACACACACACACACACACACAAATAACACAGTAAATCTCATTAACTAAGGGAGATAATAACTTCCAGTAAATAGCGGAAAAATATCCAGTAAATAAAACGTTGTTTAGTAAATCGTTATTTTTTTGCATTTTTAAAAAATATTTTGCATTTCCAAAACATGGACATAAATATCACTAAAACATCCGTTGGGTCATAAGCTTCATTTCGGTATCTAACTTGCCTGAGTGGATTGCATGTAGGCTGAGACAAACCGCGTCAGAAACACATAGACAGACAATACGAAACTTTATAATAGGATAAATCCTGTGCTAACCCATTTATACTAGGTAAATATACTCAATTAATGTGAGTGATTTTTTTTCATCGAGAGACACTCGGAGTTAAGTATTAAAAATGAAATTACTATGTTACTTAGCTCTTTCTCGAATAGTTTGGCAGAAGAAATGCATGTTTTTTTTTTCCTTCTGTGGATATTTTTAATATGCTACGGGTTTCTTTTCACGTTAATGCATATATTCAATGCGGGATGCCCCATATATATATATATATATATATATATATATATATATATATATATATATATATATATGTATGTATATATATATTATTGATATTTTATCATTGATGGTATTATTATTGATATTTTTAATACTGTGTTTATCTATAAAAACCCGTTAAAGTACATATACCAATAAAATCAATGCCCATATTAACTCAATTAAACTTCATAATTATCGGTTTTCAAATTCGAGTATGCGTATAATTTGCAATAATTAAGAGAAAAACAGTATAAAATAAGATCACGTTATGGTGTATTTCTTCATATGTCACAATAGTTTCGTAGTCAATTGGACAAATATAAACATTGTATTATATAAACATATTCCATAACAGCTTCTATTCAGACACAAAAATACATATATGAATATATTCATAATACTTTTTTATAAGGAATCATACAGTTCGGGCTCACATACTTCATCTACGCTTTCTATCGTTTTAAATTTATTTTTCGAATCATTTGGCATTGAGTAAGTATAACACTTCTATTTTTTTTTTGTAGATAATGTTTCTACAATTTTCTATTTCATCTTTATTTAATGGTTTAATGTTTTATGTTTTTATATTATAAATAGTTTTCCTCTTTTATTTATTGATTGATTTGCTCCCCAATGCTTACATTACGCCTTTGACTTTTTAGTTTCTATTCATATATGCATATATTCATTTCTGCATTTGGTTTAGATCGTAAATTTTTTGTTTAAAATTATGATGTACTTGTTTCTCATATATATATATGCATATATATATATAATATATATATATATGTGTGTGTATATATATATACATATATATATATGTGTATATATATATATACATATATATATATATAGTGGTTGTATAGATTGGTTTCTAAAATGGGAATCCAATGAAACCTGCGGGATCATAAAAGAGTGCTCAATATGTATTAAATATATGTATCTTGCACGCTAGTAATTGGAATGCCGATATATAGCTACGGGAAGTATAATCGGAAACCAACGTTGCATAATGGAAACAAACCACATAATCGATCCCAAACAATAACTAAGAACTTACACTAAACGGCTTTGTGGACGGAATATTCTACCAATATAGAAAAATATATTCTATTATGTACCCGTTTGCATGTATATTTTCTGGTATATATATATTAATCCTTAACCGCTATAAATCATTTAGACACCGCGGTAAAAAGGAAAATATAACTTCAAGTATATTACTTTTATTTACACGATAAAAATAAACTTGTATTTCTGTTCAATTGCTGTTAATTTTATTATATGGATATATTTCATAAATAAATAAATAAATAATGTGAATAGGAGAGGCACTTTAACGGATAAAAAAGTGAGGAACAAAATAAAGCAATATAAGCTTTACAATAAATCGATTGATGATGTAATCGTCGCCAAAAAAAGATTAAATAAAAAGAAAAATACACCTTAAAAACTACAGATGTGAAGGGTAATATCGCGGAGAGTATAATAAACGTTAAGCCGATAAAACAACCATTTCCTTTAGTCGCCTCTAGGCCTTAATAAGTCGTGATTTCTGTGTAAAAAAACGCAAAGGGTAACTAATACAAATACCTCTCCGTTACTACAGCTTGACAAAATGGGATTGTACTTCTTCATCTTACTTCAACCCGACCCCAACTTACTCCCTTCCGCCGCCGTGTTGCTCAAGAATTACTAATTTTCACTTTTCTAACTGAATACTTTATTTTTCGCAGGTCATACTTACTCCAAAACAAGCGAATTGAGCTTATATTAAGCAGAATACTAATTAGTATCATCATTTTTTTGTAATGAGGAGTTGACAATGCATTGTGAATGCGTTATCGGCAGCTTCTGTAACTCTCACTTCTCTTAATTTTCCTCATTCCTCATTTAGTATTAGTAATTTTTCTGAAAAACGGAGTAGAAAAGGCCGTAGTCTAGGTCGTCACTCTTTTTGCTTGAGCACTCGTTCTATTTCAATTTTTGTAGCCATGTCACTAAAATGGTGCTAGATGTAAACATTTTACTGGACAAGAACGCTGTGCAAACAACTAAGGAGACCGTCCTATAAGAAGCTGCAAATTCCAAGGGCTGCTGTATTGCTATTTACTGAATTTATTCTGGATCATGCAGTATCTACTAGTAAGGCTTCTAGATAGCATATTATTGGGGCATCTTTACGGTTTTACCTTATTATCGTCTACAAAAAATTATTCTCCGCTTCTTTTTCTTCTTTACATTCTCCCTCTCTCCTGATGTCGACAAATTCAAAAACTCCATCATGAAAATTCTCCCGAAGGAATACAGATTTAACTCAGAACTCATATTTCTTACGAAAACCGCCACTACTATGCCTTCTTTCTACAAACATAAGGGGTCTACGCTCCAACATTTAAGCACAGGGGATCAAAGAAGGCCTATTCTTCTTATGCGGAATTGGAATTTGGCCGCCCGTTTCCCTAGATAAGTGTGTAAGGAAAGGATTTTCTTATTTAACATCCATATCTGAACCCAAAAGTCGGCATGAAATATGTGCTCACATTACAGATGGTATTCTATGTGGTAAGTACATCTCAGAGAATACCATTAATTGACTTAGATGTGCTTTCTCTCTTGCTAACTACTGTACTTATATATTTGCTCTCTATCGCCTTCACAACAGCGAGCTTACTATCTTTAAGAGCATATCTGTAAACATTGACCACATGCTGTCTACCCATCCTTCGGCTTACATTCACATCTCTTGGGACTTAACTGTTTTCCATGTGGAATGGTTAGCGAACTTAAACAAGAGATATAATGAGGGGGAGTTCGGTCGGATTTTTCACGAACCCACCCGTATGCCCGACACTGATGGAAAGTATGCAGGTGTTTCCTAGACATTTTCTCCCAAACTTGCCTTTCTATTGTGATCTTGTTGCTCTTACTATATCTTACGCCAGCAGCGTTTTCTTTCTATCGGGTATGGTCAGTGTAATTTTGTTTTGCCGATAACTTTATTTTGAAAGGTCCCGTTTTCCTGGCACTGTTCAGATTTGTATCGGCAACGTCTTAATCGCCCTTCTTTTGTTGTTATTTTTGCTACAGTTCTCCAATTTTTATCAGGACTTCTTTTATAGTTGCATTTTTACTTTTCCCTCCTCTTCTATTCACGTTCATATTTATAGCTTTGACTTTTTCGGTATATTAAATGTACTATTATTATTATTATTATTATTATTATTATTATTATTATTATCCGAACAAGAATTTTCTTACACATGTTCGGATGTTTTATGTTTATGTCCTTGTTTACATGTTTCCGCTCGTAAGCAAGATCAGCGGCGGAGTTTAAAAAGATAGCAGGAGGGGAAAAACCTTTCTAACTGAAATTAGCATTTAAAAATTGCACTCACGGTTAAAGGAGGAATTGTGTTTCACATATTTGGATGTTTTATGTTTCTGTTTTTGTGTACATTATTCCGACCAAAAGCAACATCGACACAGGAGTTAAAAAACGAACAAATTAAGCTTTTCTAACTGAAATTATTATTATTATTATTATTATTATTATTATTATTATTAATATCAGTGTTATTATACTTATTATTATTTTTTTTATTTGTGTTATTATCTTTATCATTATTATTGTTATTATTATTTAAAAATAACAAATTTACTTTATTGGTTATTACTATTACCACTAATATTATTACTAGTAGTAGTGGTTGTGGTGGTGGTATTTTTTTATCATTTTTTTATTATTACTGTAGCTGTAATAGTAGGCGTTGTTTTTTGCTGCTATTGCTAGTGTTGTTTTTGCTGTTAATATTATTGCTAACGATATTAGTGTTGCTATTATCATTGTAGATTTTATTTCTATTGTTGTTGGTGGTGGTAATGGGAATAGTGATGGTGATGGAGGAAAAAGGTTGGGAGGGATCTTTGACCTTGGTGGGGAACCCTCCTAGAGATAATGTCTCGATAAAACTATCAGTGGGTGTAACCTTAAATTCACTAACCCCATTTTTGGGAGAATGTCAAATCAAAATATTGAAAATAACGACGTAAATGAGGCTAGAAGATCTTGTGATGGTCTCACGTCAGATAGGTGTCCTACTGGTCAACAGGGTGGGTCCTGTCGTCATCATACAACTGTTCGAAATTCTGAGAATGTGGCTTGATATAGGGGGAGTGAGAATTGCCAGAGAGGGTACCAAGGCACGAAGAGAGTTGGAACAGGAA
Source organism: Euprymna scolopes (assembly GCF_053919585.1). Lineage (NCBI taxonomy): Eukaryota > Metazoa > Mollusca > Cephalopoda > Sepiida > Sepiolidae > Euprymna > Euprymna scolopes. The sequence goes on from NC_136489.1 coordinate 84,923,895, forward strand.
TCGGAATGGAGAGGAGGGGGACCTAGGAGTGTCGCGAGTTTGGTACCCCAGTTAAATCAAATTAAAAATAACAACCTACTTTCAGTGATTGCAAGAGAAGATAGTGAATGGATGGTTAGGAATGAAATGAATAACGAAATTAAAATTGATTAATTTAGCTCCGATGAAAGAACTGAGAGAGTGGAAGTGCAGAATAGAAATGCAAGCGATGATGGGAGGCGGACAACTGAGGAGGTATGGAATCCTATGGTTAGGCGAAGTAATGAGAAAGAGTTTGAAAGATATAAGGCAGATGAGATAATTGACTCTGAGACAATGCAGCAAGTGAAAGGAGCAGATGTATGGAGAAGTGGTGATGAAGTTCGAACTTTGACTTCTGTAGAAAAAGAAGTACTTCAGAAGTTTAGAGAGGTTCTTCTTAGAGACGATATCATAGAGATTCCAAGTATCAAGTGTAGTGATAGGCGGAAGGTAAAAAAGGATGTAAAAATAATTCAAGGAGTAATTCACAACATAATAAGAAGGAACATATCGATTACAGAACTCAACCGGCTTCTAGAAAAATGAAGGAGAGAAGGCCACATTGGCAGAGGCGGTTTGAAGAAAGTATTAAACGGTGGCGGAAAGACATTGGTAGAATCGAAGAAATCAGAAAAGGAGTTAAACTCGGTCACAAAGCTAAGGACGAGCTTGAAAGGAGGTATAGATTGCTGGAAAATGGAACGTTGAACGTTCTAACCATGTTGAAAGAGAAGGTCCACACTGGTGGTATAAACATTAAGAACTTTGTTGGAAAAAGTCTTGCATTTCGGCAGAATAACCTTTTCCGAAACAATCAGTCTCAACTGTATAAATAATTAAATGGTAGTAAACAAGCGGGAAATAAAAACACTCCAAATTGAAAAGATGCAAGGAAGTACTAGAGTGGGATTTGGTCCGTCGAAGGGCGATATAATGAAAAGGCTAGCTGCTTGGGAGAGGTCAGAGAAAGGCTATCAGAAATGTAGCAGATGAAGAATGTTGAGATAACCATCGATGACGTTAAGGCTGGCATATGAAGGATGACAAACTGGAAGTCACCTGGTCCAGAGGGAGTGATGGGCTTCTGGTTTAAACAGTTTCCATGCCTTTATCCACCTATTGCTGCTGCTCTGCAAAGGGTTGTAGAGTCGGGAGATGTCTCTGATTGGCTTGTGAATGGAAGAACAACACTGATTTGAAAAGATCCTGCAAAAGGAGCAGATGCCAATAATTATAGACCTATTACATGTGTGCCATTGATGTGAAAACTGTTGACTGGAATATTTGCGGAGAAAATGTATGGACATCTAGAGAGTAATGGTGTTTTTTCCTGACGAACAAAAGCAGTGTCAGAAAGGCTCGAGTGGTACTAAAGAACAACTACTCATTGATAAAGCAATAATGCAGGATGCGAAGAAGAAGACGAGAAATCTGAGCGTAGCATCATCGATTACAGAAAGGCTTATGACATGGTTCCTCATTCATGGATACGTGAAATACTATTGATGATGAAGTTTGCTGAGAATGTGGTAGGGAATTTGGAGACAAGTATGGCTCAATGGAAAACAGTGCTGACACCAAACAGAGAGGAAATGGGCCAGGTTGGCATTAAACGTGGATATTTCAAGGAGATATGTTATCGCCACTTCTTTTTATAATGATCATGATGCCATTGAGCGTCCTCTTGAAGAGAGAAAACTGGGTACGCCTCTGCCATCTACTGTTTATGGATGATTTGAAAATATTCGGTAGAAATGAAAAGGAAATGAAGAGACTGGTAGAACTTGTGGGGACATACTCAGAAGGCATTTGGATGGAGTTTGGGATTAGTAAATGATCGGTGCGGGTGATTAAAAGAGGACTAAAGTTTAATTCGAATGGAATAGTGCTGCCAAATGGAGAAATCATAAAGGAAATAGAGGATACAGTATATAAGTATTTAGGAGTGCTGGGGGGTGTAGGCATCATGAACAGTGAAATGAAAGAAAAAGTCAGGAAGGAGTATCGTGAAACTAATTGCAAAGTCGAAACTGTATGAAGGAAAACTAATGAAAGCAGTAAATGCATGGGCAGTCAGTGTTTTGAGATACAGTGCGGTAATTTTAGAATGGTCTGACAAGGATTTGCATGCCGTGGATATCGAAACAAGAAACATTTTATCAATGTTTGATATATTTCACATTCGAAGTAGCGTAGCAAGTCTGTATAAAAAGAGGAAAGATGGTGGGAGAGGATTGAAAAGTGTAAAAGATTGTGTTAGAACCGAGGAGATGTCGTTGAAGGAGCATGTGGTTAGAAATGAGGAGTGGATGCTTAAGGTTGTGGCCAATGAAGTGGAGGTATGTGAGACCAAGGCTGATTTTGTGAAACGTATGGATAGAGAAAGGACAGAGGAACTGGCTAGAAAGGAAATGCATGAAGGTTCCTCAAGTATATAGCAGAAGTTGCTGATGAAAGATCATGGCAATGGCTTAGAGCTGCGTATCTGACTAAGAGTGCTGGGGGTTTTGTTTGTGCAGCCCAAGAGCAGGCATTTGGAACACGATTGTTCAAAAAATTGGTTCTAGAATAGGAAATTGCTGCAGAATGCCGGATTAGTGGTGAGACCTCAGAGTCAATTGCGCACCTTGCAGCAGGGTGTAGTTGACTGGCCCAGAGAGAGTACCGCAAAAGACACGATCGCATGGTACTCCGAATATATTGGGAGGTGTGTAAGAAGGTTGGGGTGAAGTGTGCTCAAAAAACGTTTGAGGAGGTGCCTGATGAAGTGAGAACAAGTGAGGATGACAGGGTAAAAGTATCCTGGGACAAAAGTATCATAACCACCAAGCAATTGGAACATAATCGTCCGGATTTTGTCATCATTGACAAGGCTTCAACAAACTGGCAGATTGTAGACTTCTTACTACCCTGGGACAGAAATGTGAGAAAGGAGAATTATGTTCCATTGGCCTTGGAGATAAGGTGTGTACATAGGGTTAAGACACAAATAATCCCGGTCGTAGTTGGTACACTAGGAGTAGTATCAAGTTGTCTGTACGGACAATTGAAAAACCTACAAATCCCCGATGTTTTAGGTAGCCTTCAAACCTCTGTAATTATAGGTAACACCAACATCCTTAGGAAAACCCTTGATCTTTGAAGCTCCTGGTTTGAAGCCGGGATTAAGGGAAATCCTTTGCAAATGAATCGCATCCATTTCCAAAGAGACGTTCATAAACGAAATCAGAATTATTATTATTATTATTATTTTTATTGAATAATATTGTGAGAAGTAGTAGTAGTAGTAGTAGTAGTAGTAGAATTTATCTTGATGACCCTAACAGATAGACGCTCAATACGAAAACTTATCGAATGGCTTTTTTTCTTGGATTAAAATGCTTTATTTAAATATTTGTAATTAGTACTCTATTATAGAAGGACGCCTAGTGTTTGTACGCCCATTCCTCTTTGCCATAATTTCCTCACTGTATCATGCTGTTTAATAAAACCGCGCGCGTTTTTTTTAGCAGTCATATTATTAGCCGTTTACTTTTCTATATGTAATAGTTAAAATGATGGCTACTCTTCCACGCTTTCATACGTAAGCATTCACGTCTATGCAAGTGATAAAATTCGCTCTGATGCCTGCATCTATTCGTTCTACTTATATATATATATATATATATATATATATATATATATATATATATATATATGTGTGTGTGTGTGTGTGGATGTGTGTGTGGATGTGTGTGTGTATATGTATATATATGTATATGCTTGTATATATATATATATATATATATATATATATATATATATATATATATATATATCGGTTATGAAAACGAATGGACCCCTTCACTTAAACGTTAAACCAAACGTTAAAAACACATGGGTAAATATAGTTTACTTGGTTCCCACAGGTATCCGTACTTAATTTTATGCTATTATTAAATGTTTTTTATGTCTTCATTACACAAATCTATAGTGATATAAAAGTTGGAATTATTTAAAATTAAAGTACTTGTAATGTTTTTGCATATGCTTATAGCAATTAATCATAAATCATTATTTGATTAAAAAAAACATTTTAAAAACATCTGTTAATATTTAAGCGATCTATGCTAAATGAATTGAGTTGTTTTGGGAATTATTTTTTTTTAATTCTATGAAAAATAGTCTAAAGAGTTTTATATTACATGATTCCGCTTTTCATGTGATAGAATTCAACTTTTAACTGATTTAACTTTCTGAATAAAACAGTTCATGAATAATGGATTTCAATAAATTTTAAGTCGTTTTAAAAACAACTATTTCTTTATTTTTTAGCCATGCCTATGATTCTACTCATTAAAATATTTCATCCGTGATTATTCATAAACGTTTAAGATGCTTCAGGAAGCAGTTACCCGTCATACTATCTTGGACAAAATATTCATCCCGAAAATAGAAAGCCGCAAATTAGCGTTTATTTGACGATTAACATACATCACTGAATTTTATACGAGGAAAAAATACAGCAATGGATATCATCATTTAGGGCGGTGCTTCACTCGCTATGTGAATATAGTTAAATATATTATTTCAATGCTAAATAATTATTTCATAGTTGTAGCATCTCCTTATAAATTCTAACCAACATATTATATTTTCAGACTTTTTCATGCATACATCCATACATCCATCCATACATACATACACACAGACACACACACATACACACACACACACACACACACACACACACACACACACACACATATATATATATATATCGTTCATAATGGTTCAGCGGTATGCACGTTGTCTGCACGTGGTCAATAATAAACAAAGCGAGCATTGTTTAGAAAAAAATAAAAATAACATTAAGTGCATTATTTGAATTTTTCGGACTGCTGTTCCCAATGATATGTTATTTTAAGATTGTTTTTGGCCAATACCATCCCCAAGCGAATGACGTGTATCTAGTCGGACAGGGAAATGTTTTTTGTCGATGTATGGCACGTGTACGACCCTACTACCATTCAAATGAGAAGCTTTTATGTTAAGATGTGTATTCGTCTACGTAGTCACTAACATTGCTTCAGTTTTAGAATAAATAAGTACAACTACTAAAAATGTACACCTTTCAATTTTATATTTTTATTTTAAATCGGTTTGCGGTTAAATATTTGCCTTTCAAGGGGTCAAAATTCAGTAACTCTACTAAACTCCTCCCCAATGTTGGGTCTATACTCTTGAATGATTAGACGTTAGTTGCTTGAACATGGATCAAACATTTTAATCTGATTCACGCTCAAAGCAATAAATGATTAAGGGTGAAAATTCGATAAAAGTTTATAAAAAAATGGCTCCAACGGTCTCTACCAAATTCCTCAGCCAATTTTTAGTCTAAACATTTGAAATTTGACAAAAAGTGTATTCAGATATAGGGCACGGTTTTAATCAGTTTTTAGCCAAAAAATTGCTGCCAAGGGGTCAAATATCAATAGATTTTACCTTCGCGATCTCTAATAAACTATTCAGTGAATTTTGGGTCTACAAATTTTAAAAATTACATAGAGGAGATTCAAACGTGCAGAAGGCTGTTTAATTAGTTGTGGACGAGAATATGCTGTAAAGAGGTCAAAGTTGAAAGAGGGAACGTTTTCCGATTTTACCAACTTCTTCTGTCAATTTTAAGTCGAAACACTTGAAACTTTAAATATAGGTAACCTGGACATGAGTCAAACATTTTTAATATATACTTATGCATATGCATATAAAGGTATGAATAATACACACGGTCTGGGAAAAGCTGTGTTATACTGCTAGCATATATATATATATATATATATATATATATATATATATATATATATAACCATTTAATAATTAAGAAAAAATTACTTAGTAAATGCAAAAGTAAGCTTCATTCTAATAAACGTACTAATGTTTTTATTATCACAATCAAGTAAAAAAAAAAACCGGTATGAAATTATTTTTCGACAGAATACCTCCAATAAAAAAGGCGTGGTTAGATATCCGTATTTACCATTATGAAACGGAGTTTTAAAATATGTTTCTCTCCTCATACAAGTCGGCACATTATACATTTTGCCCCGTTTTTTTGTGCTTTTTTCTAATAATATTTCCATTCATAATAACTATTTCTTTAATTTCTGATTAGGTCACTCGATCGTTATTACGATTCGGTAACGGAAACATGTGTAATCAAGCAGATAAAACGGTAATAAAAATAAAACACACACACACATATATATGTATGTGTGTGTATGTGTCTAACGGAATAGGTAAAACAGAATAAGTTATATGTGTAAATTTTAGGGATTTATCTATCTATCGATTAGCTATCGGGCTATCTCGATCCATCGGTCTAACTGTAGAGGTAGTCAAGAGATGGATATAATGATGTTTTCACAAAACTTTGGAAAATTTAAAAAATCTAGATCATAGATAAGTTCACCGGAAGATATTAACAGCCGATCACAAAACATAAATAGACGAGCACGGTTCAGAAACAAAGTACCACTAAAAACATTATTAACACATTTAGAATAGCTCACAAACAAACACGAAAAGTATGCACTCATTCAGATGGGTGACGTTCATGTTAGTATAACGTAACATATAGCGCGTAAATAGACTCTGCTGGGTTGAGTATGTTCTGAATCTGCATTTTTGGGATGGTAATCAAAAAATGCTGAAACCAGCTAATTCTTGCATTTTGCTATATATATATATATATATATATATATATATATATATATATATATATATATAACCTGCTACCGAGTTTATATCCTCTAACGAGAGCATCATTATATCTTTCTCAATAGGAATATTTCCACGCGTCTTTTTTATAAGTGGTATTCTGTGAAAATTTCTCATTTTCAGATATATACTTATGTATGTATGTATATACATATACATATATACTTTTTATTCTTGTTACATAAGCGGCATTATTTTGCTACACAATCATGAGCATATTTCAGTCAGCAAGTTACCAGTAACTGTAGAGGTAATACAGCTTATACGAAAGGAGGTTTCTATGGAAATATGAGATCTTCCTCGTCATAAGGACTTAATATCAAGAGCTTTTCGTTAAATGTTCTGGAAAATTTGATTAGGTTGTATGTAAATATCACCTTATAGGGACTCGGATTTGAGTCTGTGTTTAGATCTAAGAATTAATAGGAAAAATGAGAGGGGGAATGGAAGATTAGAAATAATATTATTTGTACGCGTGTGCGCTGGCCGCCCTAAATCTTAAACATACTAGCGTGTATAGGTGCTAACAGTAAGGGAATGGTGATTTGACATCTCTATGGCAAAGGAGTTTTTAAATTGAATTGGAATATTCAGTTACAAAAATGTTTTTAATTTTACTTGAATTGGTAAGTGCTAATAATATATACGACTTAAGTTGTTCCCTTGTATATTCCCGCCTTATCATTATTCTCCCTACACACATTAGTGAAGAATTTTTAAGAAGTTTTTCCAAGTTGGTTTTAACCATTTGATTGAAGGGAGTGGAAAACCAAATAATTTTCTTGTTGCGATTTTTTTTTATTTTTAAATATCGATGCTTTTTCCACGTTTGATATACTCTTATTGTGTTATTATAATCAGTAGTTTACAGGGGCCTTATTGTAAAAAAAAAATATGATTATCAAACATTTCCTTGGCTGAGTAGTCAGAGTTAATTCTTCTGTTGATGGAGAGTGGATTATCTTTAATGATAGTTTTAGGGTCATTTTAGAGAGCGTGGACATATATAGAGTTAGTGTTATCTTTTTTATATGGTTCATAACTCCCTCATTTAGGTTTAACATAGCACCTAAAAAGTGAATTATTTTATGTACATGGGAATGCAACTTAAAGATTCAAACAAAATCCATTTTCCAAACTTTTGACACTACAAGTCGAAGAACGGTTGTATGTGGCCTCAAAGGTATGGATTGTTTAAGGGGCGTTTTATAGTGGTTTTAGTCAGTTGAAATCGTGTTTAAGGGGTAAGAAATGAGTCAAAATTAAAATAGTCGTTATACAAATTGTTCATTAATCTTAGTTTATTCGTACGTTTTATTTTGAAACAATCTATGCGCGTGCCGCCTTGGTACAGTGTAACGTCACTAGTTTTAAACGCTACAGTTTTTCTTCCGATTTCGATTCTCGCTAATGGCATCCAAATATGTTTTTACTTCTGAAATCACTACTATAATATAATATATAAAAGGGCATATGTGTCTTACTATTTTTAAACTCTACGTTTTTCTAAAATAAAAGTCGAAGACATGCGATAGCGGCCACAAATGATCGGACTTTTACGGAGTGTTATTTTATAGGTATTTACCCGGTTAAAATAGTTTTCAAGGGGTCAAAAATGAGTAAAAATTGAAAATATTGTTAGACATTATTTCATTCATTTAAGTTTATCTATAATCATTTAATTTGCGTATCACGTTTGTATAGTGGTAATATCACCTGATGTAACTTCTTTCTGTTTTAGCTTCGATTCCAGATGATGGCGCCAAAAGATCTTTTTTTTTTACTTCTGAAATCACAACTCAATAATTATATATACGAAATATTGACAAATTACCATATCATATAACGTTTATTATTGCTAGGAAAAGGCAGGTGCCCTATACTCTGCTACTATTATGTATGTCAGTAACAGTATCATAAACACATTAGTAATACATCCTCATTGCTATATCTTATATATAAAATGTTATACATGTTTGTCTGTCTATCTATCCGTCTCAATATTTTCCAACTCTATCTCTTCCTGAAACTAAAAATCGAAAAGGAGTGCTCGAGGGCTCAAATGTTTGGATTTATTATGAGCCGTTTTTTATGGGTCTTTAGCCGGTTAGAAGGCTTTTGAGGATTTACAAATGGGTATAATTGAAAAAAAAACATTATAAATTCTGTACATGCATGTTAGTTTATATTTAATTTTTAATCAATTAATATAAGGCATGCATTAGTACATAACCAAACATCACCCGCATTGAATGCTAGTTTTGCTTTCGGCTGATGGCACATGAATGCTTGTCATTTTTTAAATGACGAGTTAATATTAATAAATACGAAATCTGGATAAATTAAAATATCATATTTTCGTGTATTTTACGACTGGACATAGTCTGGCGCCCCCTTACAATACATTACTGTCTCTCACGATATTTTTATCCTTGATCTATCTCGAAACTTAGTCACAGAACGTCGCTTTGTGCCTCAAGGGTATGCTTTTCTATCGGCCCTTCTGTTATGGAACTAAAGCTGGTAAGACTAGTTTTAAGGGTCAAAATCGGTCAATATTAAAAAGCTTCTAATATATTCTGTACATTCATCTTAGTTTAGTTTTAATCAAATTCGTTTCACGTTGGTACCTTGTTAACGTCAACAGTTTTGGATGCTACCGTTTTGCTTTCGGATTCGTTTCTATCTGATGGCAACCAGATACTTTATTTACTATTTAACTCACAACTCTATTATAATATATTCAAAATCTGGAATAACAGTTGAAGGTTTACTAAAAAGGAACCCTCTAATATCAATCAATAGGGCAAGTAGAATCGTAAAATAGTCCGTGTACCCCGTCTCGTAAATACAACTAGATGATCTGAACTACGTACGTGTTCAAGATTTTCTTAGCAACATTTCCAGGCCTGAACAATATCTAATACCAATTGTAAAAAATTTACAATAATGACAGGTAATATTCTCTTTTTACCTAAAACAAAATCGTACTATATATTACTCACACAATACAACAATTCGATTAGCTCTGTAAAATAATCGTTGTGTCTGTTTTAAGATTAATGTATCTTAGAAATATATAAATATGTATATGTTTTAATTTATGAAATATTTTTTACAACTTTGATAGAAAATTCCTTTCTCAGTATATATTTGTTCATATAACCATACTATGTTTTGAAGATAGAATATGTATGTGCTATCATAGATGATTTGATTTTTGGATAAACGATACGATGTCGCATCAGCATGTTTTTAACCTCCAGCATTATAAGTGTCGAATTAGCGAAAAATTAGTATTCAAATATCGACGTATTTTCATCTTAATTATTTTTTAAGTAATAAGTATTTTGCTATGTCTACTGGCCTTGTAACTACAGTGTTTTCCCTTGTTTTTATATCTTGTGCATCAGTTTATTATTTTTAAAGTAAACAGTATGCAGAATTGTATCAGATATATCAACAAACGTTTTCATTAGTATGACTATTATTATGAACACAATTAGGTCAGCCTACATAGTAGATTGAACACCCGTGACATTAGAAAACTTACTGATTAAGAAATTAACTGAATTTATAGACTGCATACTCGGTCAAAAAATACGTACGATAACTATAACAAAAATAAAAACCTAGAAATTGATCGACACATGTTGCGAATACATATATCAATTGTTCGTGGAAATTGATATTTTGGTATTATAGTTCGCTGTAATTATTTAATAATTTAAATTTAAATATGTTATGATTTATACTAATCACTCATTTGTCAATGTTATTAAACATTTAAGTACAAGTGGCAGATGAATTTATATTGTAGTTCTTTAATAAATATAATTGCATTTAAACTTTCATTTTTTTTGTACTTCGATCACACTTAATCTATCGTTCTTTATTGCCTACCGTAAAATTGTATTGTTAATAAGAGTAAACATTATCAAGTATAAAGCTAATACAATAAAAACAATTCTTTTAAACGGCTACTTTTTCTACAAGGAACAATAGAGTGATCGACAGGATTATAACACATACAATCATTATGTTTCATATCGAATAAACCTAGAACCCCATCTTCCAACGTAGACCCCTACTACCAGGTCTCCATCTCCAACATCAGGGGTCTACGTTCCAACCTTCCAGAGATTGAAACCCAATTACAGGAGACGAAACCGAACATATTATTTCTAAGCGAAACTGGAATAGGGCTGCCCACTTCCCTAGATGAGCTCATAATTAACGGATACTATAATTTAACAGCTAAATCTGACCCCTAAGATCGCCATGGGAATGTAATATGCGCCTACATTAAAGATGGCTTCCCGTGTGGCAGGGATATATTTAGAGAAGATCCTAACTTACCCTATATGTGCTTTCGGGTTGCACTTGCCGACACCACTGCATTTATATTTGCCCTCTATCAGCCCCACAACAGCGGAGTTACTATCTTTAAGAGCATATCTGAGAAAATAGACCACACCCTGTATGCACGTTCCTCAGCTAACATCCACATCTGTGGTGACTTCAATGTCCATAACGTGGAATGGCTGACACATTCAAATAAGACAGACGATGGGAGGTTTGTCATGATTTTGCCATTGCTTATGACCTCACTCAGATTGTTCGCGAACACAGCCGTGTGCCCGGTCAATATGCAAGTCTCCTAGATCTTTTTCTCTCAACTTCCCCTGCGCTATGCTCATGTTCCGTTTATTCTCCTCTAGGATCCTCCGACCACTCAGTTGTATCAGTTAAGATAAAAACGAAATGTAATAAGTCCCCAGACGTACCCCTCCACCGTAATGTATACCGATACTCTATGGCTTACTGGGATAGCTTCCGTACATTAATATCTGATTTACCTCTGCACTCAATGTTTAAAAAGGAGGTGACCTCTATAGTATCAGATCTGACCGAATGGTTAATTGTAGGCATAGACCAATTCATACCATCTAAAAAATTCCAACAAAAACCTAACAGCCAGCCATGGTTCTCACCAGAATGTGCTGCTGCTATCGCGCAAAGAAATCACTTTTTCCATAGCTACCAACGTAATGTACTGAGACTAAAGCTGCTTTCAGGACTGCCAGCAACCACTGTAGAAGAGTAATAAAAAATGCCAGAGAGCTATATGCCTAGTCTGTTAAATCCAAGGTCGCTGATCAGCGGCTTGCTTCCCAGCAATTTTGGCAAATAACAAATAGGATCCTGAACAGAAGTGTGCGTTCTATCCCAACCATTATCAATGGACCAGAGGTCATCTCGTCAGCATCAGACAAGGCCAAACTATTTGCGAAGAACTTTGCAGCTAATTCTACCCTATGCAACGAAGGCCATCAACTTCCCATATTTCCTCCTATAACACAGAACACACAAGGGAGCATACAAATATCCGTGCATGAGGTCGCCAAGCGAATCAAGAACCTTGATTCCAGTAAAGAAACTGGCCCTGACGGCATTCCAATTATAGTGTAAGAGAAGCTTCAACCAGAACGTGCTCCCATACTTAAAAAAAAACTGTTTAAGCACTGCCTTAAGGAGAAGTGTTTTCCGACTCCCTGGAAGACCTCATCAGTTTACCCTGTATTTAAGAATTCAGGTGATAAGTCATCTCCCTCTCAGTACAGACCAATAAGTCTCATGTGTGTTATGAGTAAGTTGCTGGAATCCATATTAAATGGAGAAATAGACAACCACCTTAGCAGAAAAAACCTTCTTAGTGACACGCAATATGGTTTCCGCTCTGCAAGATCTACCGCATATCTGCTGACGTTTATATCTCACAGGATGAGTGAATTTCTTCACAAAGGCTTCCTTTCTAGGGCAATTGCTCTTGACATATCAAAAGCCTTCGACAAGATATGGCATAAGGGTCTACTTCACAAGATTTCCAGCTACGTTATTAATGGAAATGTTTTCTCAATCATTAAAGCATTTCTCTCCGATAGGCTCATAAGAGTAGTGATCGATGGACAAAAATCAGAGGCCTGCAGTATAAATGCTGGTCCCTCAGGGGTCAATCCTGGGCCCAACTCTCTTCCTGATCTACATCAATGACCTGCCGTAACACATACTTAAATCATTCATTAAAATCTATGCTGATGACACAACCATCTATGGCAATACGTCAAAGGCTGTAAATGATAAAGTTCTCCCTGATTCTCTCTCCTTTGATCTCGAGCGCGTGGTTCACTGGGGGAAGACGTGGCTGGTTACCTTTAATGCATCTAAAACCAAACTCCTATCCTTACACCATCTACGCTCTGATCCCCATCTGGCATCAATTGGGATGGATGGTTCTCGTCTGGGAGAGACCCCGTGTTTTTACAAGCTTCTGGGTTTGACTTTTACTCCTGATCTTAAATGGAACACGTACATCAAATCTGTTGCCAGGGACGCTGGAAAGATGGTGGGATCCTTCTACCGCTCCAGAAGATATCTCACTACTGATGCAATTCTCTACATATATAAAAGCCAAGTACGTCCAAGGATGGAATACTGCTGCCATATCTGGACAGGAGCTGCTAAAAACAGCCTATCCTGCCTTGACAGAGTACTAAATAGACTTCGTGGCTTAGTGGAGGATGCCCTTTTCTCTACCTTGCAACCTCTCTCCCACAGGCGAGACGTTGCGAGCCTATCCTTATTTTATCGTTATATCCATGGCAGGTGTTCGTCTGAACTCCAATCTCTGGCCCACCCTCGCCAATCTTTACGAAAAACACCCGACTAGCTGAATCCACTGTGAAAAATTTCCCCCAATCGTTATCTGTGCCTTAATCAAAACGTGGATTCCATGAACAAAGTTTCTTTCTTAGAAATGCGCGCCTGTGGAACTCTGTTTTGTCTGCCTGCTTCCCACCTGACTACAACTTGGATGTGTTCAAGTCCAACGTTGACAAATTCCATATGAACCGCACCCTTAAGTAAACACTTCATCAAATCTCCACACTAACGTAATGTACTTGCAATAACCCTTATCTCTGAGTGGCTTCCGGGACTTGATAAGTGGTGACCACTGTGTAAAAAAAGAAAATATGAAAATCAACTTTTATCGAATACAACGTATATGAATTTCAAATAAAGAATAATAATTTATTTCACACAAACTGATCTACTGTTTTTATAATTATGTACTAGACTTCTAGTCACTGACGAAACACAATTCTGGATTTATTCACAACACCTTCATTGTTGTTGCTAGTCTGTATGCTTCAATGCATGTTCCCTTGTTCAACGATGTGAAAGAGAGAAAAAGTATGGGAAAATAAAAGTGGTTCAACTACGACTACTGCGCGATTTGTAAATCGCTGTGTGCACGTGCACTCTCCTGTTCAATAAGAACACATGAAAGAGATCATCTGCAAAGTAATTAATGATTGTGAAAGGCGAAGTTATCAGACGTGTAAGTGTTTTCTTATTGTAATATTGACCGATTTCTTGATTATCCCTAACACTTATAGTAAACTTTATAATATGAATATATAAAAACAACGCTCTTGTTAATGGTATTATAAACGAGGAATTAAGACAAAACTTTTCTCATGGATTTTATATTTTGTCAGTTGCGTCCTAGCATCTATATATGGGCTTTGTCCGTCGGTTTGCCGATTGATTTAAAATACGTTTAAAATTCCCACTCCCATCTGAGTTGCCCACACATTTTCTATCAAGTAATATTTATACAGTCAGTCCACCTTGAACTCTCTATCTTATCTGTGATATCTCGAAGGTATATACCATCAAATTTACATCTAATTCGAACAAAGATATGGAATATGTGCCAACATTTAAGATGGATTTCCGTGTGGTAGAGATATCTCCAGTGAAGACCCTAATTTACTTTATATATGCTTCCAGGTTGCACTGCCTTTATATTTGTCCTCTACCGACCCTCCATAACAGCGGAGTTACTATCTTTAAGAGTATATACGAGAAAATTGATCACATTCTGTCTGCTCATCCTCCGGTTAGCATCCACTTTTGTGGTGACTTCAATGTTCACAATGTGGAATTGCTGACCCACTCGAACAAGACAAGACAGGCGATGAAGGGAGGGTCTGTCATGATTTGGCCATTGCCTATGACCTCACCCAGATTTTTCACGAACCCACCCGTGTGCTCGATACTTCAGGTCAGTACACTAGCGTTCTATGCCTCTTCTCACAACTTCTACTGAGCTATGTTCATGTTTAGTTCTGTCTCCTCTGGGATCTTCCGACCACTCGGTTGTATCAGTTAAGATAAAAACTAAATTAAATAAGTATCAGACGTATCTCTCTACCGTACTATATATCGATACTTTACGGCTGACCGGGATAGCTTCTGTACATTTATATCTGATCTACCTCTGCATTACATGTTTAAAAAGGATGGGTTCTCTATAGTATCAGACCTGACCAGATGGTTAATTGTAGGCATAGACCGATTCATACAATCCAAAAAATTCCAACAAAAACGCAACAACCAGCCATTGTTCTCCCCAGAATGTGCTGCTGCCATCGCGCACAGAAATCATTTTTTCCGTGGCTACCAACGTAATAGATGCACTTAGGCTAAAGCTTATTTCAGGACTGTCGGCAACTACTGTAAAAAAGTAGTAAATAATGCAAGGGAGCTATATGCCCAGTCCGTTAAATTCAAAGTAGCTGAGCAGCAGCTTGGTTCCCACCAGTTTTGTCAAATAGTAAACAGGATCCTGAACAGAAGCGAGCATTATATTACAACAATCATCAATGGACCTTAGGTCATCTCGTCAGCTTCAGACAAGGCCAAACTATTTGCCAAGAACTTTGCAACTAATTCTTCCGTATGAGACGATAGGCCATCAACTCCCCTTGTTGCCTCCTACAACAGAAAAACACCATGCAACATACAAATATTTGTCGTAAGGTCGACAAGCTAATCAAGAACCTTGATTCCAGTAAAGCAACAGGCCCTGATGGCATTCCAATTATAGTGCTGAAAAAGCTTCAACCAGAACTTGCCCCTATACCTACACAACTTTTTAGCATTGCCTTAAAGAGAAGTGCTTCCTAACACCTTGGAAAACCTCACCAGTATGCCCTTTATTTAAGAATTCAGGTGATAAGTCAGTACAGGCCAGAAAGTATCCTCTGTGTCAGGAGTAAGTTGCTGGAATCCATATTAAATAGAGAAGTAGTCACCCACCTCAGCAGAAATAACCTTCTTAGTGACATGTAATATGGTTTCCGTTCTGCAAGATCTACAGCAGATGTGTTAACGGTTACATCTCATAGGATTAGTAAATCTATCTACAAAGTCTTCCATTCTAGGGCAGTTGCTCTTGACATATCAAAGGCCTTCGATAACGTATGGCATAAGGGCTTACTTCACAAGATATCCAGCTCCGGTCTCAACCATTAAATCATTTCTCTCTGATAGACGCATAAGAGTAGTGGTTGATGGGCAGTAATCAGAGGCGCACAGTATTAATGCTGGAGTCCCTCAAGGGTCAATCCTGGGCCAACCACTCTTCATGATCTACATCAATGATATCTCAAAACGCATACTTTAATCATTCACTAATATATATGCTGATGACACGACCATCTATGGCAACACATCAAAGGCCGTAAATGACAAAGTTCTCTCTGATACTCTCTCCTCTGAACTTGAGCGCATGGTACAGTGGGGGAAGAGGTGGCTGGTTACTTTTAATGCATCAAATACCACACTCCTATCTTTATATCATCAACGCTCTGATCCTCAGCTGGCATCAATTGAAATGGTTGTTGCTCATCTAGGGGAAGCTTCATGTTTTCATAAGCTTCTGACCTTAAATGGAACATGTACATCTAGTCAGTTGCTGGAAAAATGATAGGATCCCTGTACCGCTTCAGAAGATAATCTCACTGCTGATGCAGTTCTCTATCTATATAAAAGCCAAGTACGTCCAAGGATGAAGTAAGTCTTCCACATCTAGGCTGGAACTGTTAAAAACATCCTATCCTGCCTTGACAGAGTATAAAATAGACTTCGTCTTAGTTGGGGATGCCCTTTTCTCTTCCCGGCAAACTCTCTCCCACAGAAGAGACGTTGCGCGCCTTTTTTTTATCGTTACTTTCATTGCAAGTGTCCGTCTGAGCTCCAATCTCTGGCCCCCTCGCAAATCTTTCACGATAAACACTCGTCTTTCTGAAACCACTGTCAAAAATTTTCCCCACCCTTTATCTGTGCATATATATATATATATATATATATATATATATATATATATATATATATATATATATATATATATATAGCTGGATTCTCTCACACAGACGATGTATAGGTGTTCGGTATGTAACTTCAGCATCTCCCAAGCTCTATGACACCGCATGTATAACTATAATTCGTATACATATCTGACTCAGTAACTATTTCTCTCTCCAGCTGCAATATCATTCTTATTAATATTATAATATACACATTGGAATAAACTGTCATTTTCGATTTGAGCTCACACTTACATGATTTATAATCTTTCCATGATGTTTTGCTGAGAATGTGTACAAATTACAAACAACAACTTGCTGCATGGAAATTATCTACTATTCATATGAGTATGTTTTTGGTATTGATAATAGAATTCTGCGCTTTATATTAGTCCGTCGCGACAGCTGTTACTGTGCAAGCCAATCTTGGATCTACATGCTTTGTTGCTGATGCCACAGGTTGTGTCTAAGTTTAACAGATTTGTAACAGCCATCTCCACCTGTCCTCTCTCCTTTCCCTCTAATACATGTATGTCACTTCCAAGAATTTCTTACAAAATTCTTAAACTGCTCTTCTCTAGCATATCCTGTCTTCAGCTACGGAGTTCTATCGTTTGATGTAATATTCTCTTGTGTATAGCTTGAATATTACCTCGCAGATAATCCCCTAACGTTGGACTAATCTTCATGCTGCTCTCAAGTCAATTGCGAGCTCGATATAGAAATATCGTTTCAGATATTTTCATTGTAACATCACCTGATATAGTAAAGCTAGACGAGTTGTGTTGGAGAAGGCAGAACTAACATGCCCAAGGTTGTTCGAAAATGTTTTTCCTCACATATACACACCCACATGTACGCACGCACATACGCACGCACACGCACACATATACACATCCTCATACGTACACCCACATTCACGTGCATACACACACGCTAACGTACACACACATGTACGCACACATACGCGCACAAGTACGCGCACAAGTACGCACACATGGGGAACGTCACTTCACCTGAAAGGAATTCCACACATGCGCAGTCAGAACACTGACCTCGATATAAAAGTCAGCAACAGCATTCAACTTCCACTTTTCTTCCCTTTTCGGCGTCCAGAGCTCTTGGCTTGAAGACTTTTCCACGTGGAAGACTGCTATCATGAACGCGAGGTTATGCTGAGGCCAACGCTGCCTCTCTATTTCCCTTTCTACATACGGACGGTCATTTCTCGTCCTCAACTTCATTCCTTTCTTTTCCACGCATGTAGTCGTCAACGCCTGAATGAACATTTGTTACACTATAACCATTTAATTTTTGACAGAAAATAAACGACATATTTATTTTATCCAGCAATTGAGTTTTTGATTCCTTCATTCCATTCGTTTTATTTTCTTTTGTAGCGATTTAGGATATTTATATCCTTGTTCGCAACAAGGTCACCGAATTTGTCGGTGCCCATCAAATACTCTAAATAAGCATTACAATGACTTAACAGTTTTAGATTTATTATAGTTCTTTATTCGTCAATCGTTCTGTCTATCTCTAAGACTTAGCTTTTATTACGATGTGCATATGCATATATGCAGCTCAATAGGCCCGTTCTGAGTATCACACTTATTTTGGACTATGTTATCGATAGTCGCACATGTTGACTCGTCATACAAATATTTCTCTCTTTCTTTACTTTTTATATATATATATATATATATATATATATATATATATATATATGCTTATAATAACGTTGTCTGTGGGTGTGTCTGTCTGGTCGACGGTCGGTACGAAACTACATTGTCAAGTTTGAACTGCAGACCTAATATAAAAAGAAAGCCTGAACTATGCAATAGCTTCAAGTTTGTTTGGGGCCACCAGGAAAATAGGTGCTAACGGGTCAAAGTTGGAACTTGCAAGACGTAAAGCGACATAGCTTGTTGTGCTTATACGCATACGCAGATATGCATTCATAGGTAAAAAAAGTGTCTTTTTTTTAACTCGTCATATGCGTAAATATGTGGAGCGTAATGCAAAAAAAGTACAAACGCTATAAGTTTCCGTTCTGCGAGATCTACAGCAGATGTGCTTACAGTTGTATCTCATAGGATTGGCAAATCTCTCGACGGAGGCAACCTTTCTAGGGCAATTGCTCTTGACATATCTAAGGCCTTTGATAGGGTATGGCATAAAGGTTTACTTCATAAGATCTCTAGCTATGGTATTGCTGGAAATGTCTTCTCAATTATTAAATCATTTCTTTCTGATAGGTTCTTAAGAGTAGTAGTTGAGGGGTAAAAATCAGAAGCTCACAGTATTAATGCTGGTGTCCCTCAGGGGTCCATCCTGGGCCCAACTCTTTTCCTGATCTACATTAATGATCTTCCAAATCACATCCTTACATCATTTGTAGACATCTATGCTGACGACACTACCATTTATGGTAGCACATCTAAGACAGTAAACGACCAAGTTCTCTCCAATTCTCTCTCCTCTGATCTTGAGCACGTAGTACAATGGGGTATGGAGTGGCTGGTTACTTTTAATGCATCTAAAACCAAGCTTCTCTCTTTACATCATCAACATTCTGATCTACATCTGGCATCAATTGAAATTAATTGATCTCATCTTCAGGAGGCCTCAAGTTTTGACAAGCTTCTTGGCTTGACCATTACTCCTGATCTTAAATGGAACACGTACATTAAATCTGTTGCCAAGGCCGCTGGAAAAATCGTGGGATCTTTCTATCGATTCGGTAGATACCTCACTGTTGATGCTATTCTCTATCTATATAAGAGCCAGGTACGTCGAATAATGGAATACTGTTGCCACATCTGGGCAGGAGCTGCTAGAAAGGACTTGGCCTGCCTTGATAGAGTTCAAAATAGATTTCGTAGCCTCGTAGGAGATGTCCTTTTCTCTTCCTTGCAACCTCTATCTCACAGAAGAGATGTTGCAAGTTTTCTCTGATGTATCGTTATTTTCATGGAAAGTGTTCAACTGAGCTTCAATCTATGGTCCCCCCTCGCCAAACTTTCACAATAAACACTCGTCTAGCTGTAAACACTATCAATAATTTCCCCCACTCTTTATCTGTGCCAAAACCTAAACGTAGATTCCATGAACAAAGCTTCTTTCTTAGAACTGCACGCCTGTGTAATTATCTTCCGTTTTCCTGCTTTCCGGCTGACTACAATATGGTTGTGTTCAAGTCTAACGTAAATAAGTTCTTGATGAGCCGTTCCATATAAGTTATCAAATTTACCAAATTTTCATTACCAATGATTACTATATTATCCAATTTCTACTGTACACTCTTTAACCCTTATCCTTGAGTGGTCTCTTGGCCTTGATAATGTGATGATGCCTATGTAAAAAAAAAGTTGTGGTTAGGATTTTTGGCAGTAACTCAAAATAAATATTTTTAAACTCTTCAAATTATTATGATGAATTAGTTACAATATAATAATCAATGAATAATTTTCTCTATGTTATTGCATACGACGTCTCCAAAAATATAATGATATAATATAATATTTAGCCGTAGTTCACGATGATGTAACGCAGCCCGGCGTGCTAGTAATATATATTTTTTTGGAACTGTATTATTTTATATACCTTTATTCTCATTTCGAGCATAAATGAATTAGTATCGACAATTTTCTGCTAAGAAATGTCCATCTATATCTTTCTAATCACCCACAATCCATCCTCTCTATTTTCACCTTATTGTCTACTCACAATTGTACGTGTTAAGTGATTCTATAATATTGCAAAAATAGATTATTAAAAAAGATGTCTTGAAACATTCTTTACTCTAACTCGAAGAAATTATCAAGAAAAGGTTTATGAAAAGACAACCGTTTCTATCATTATGCGTGACTGACGAGAATTTACCGTTTTTAATATAGTTTTCGTTTAAATAACAATATTCGGTTCTCCGTTGAATACGGCGACCTAAAGCAACAAAAACAAAAATATAATCCTAACATATATTTTTATTCCGTTAATTAATGTGAATTCTACGTTATGTACTCCTTTTTTTGTTTATTAAATTCTGATGAACATTTCCATAATAACTAAGTAAAAAATAACTCGTCTGTTTTTGCTAAAATCTTAACAATTGATGTACGCCTAAAATCATGAAGATCGTTTTCATTATTGAAATTGCAAGAAAGCACCATGATAGTAAACAAATAATGTACGTCTCATTGATGTATGTAAATATGTGCGCAATGTCTTAAACTATACTATACATATGAATAAATATAAACGCATAGCTAACGTTATATTAATATATATATATATATATATATATATATATATATATATATATATATATATATATATATATATACGTATGATTTTCTGTAGGATAATTATAGACCTAACCAGCGAAAAGCTGAGTAGATATATAATTTCCTGTAATATCTACAGCTGATGTATTGATTGTAATTTCGCATAGAATCAACGGATCTATCTAAGAGATTTCCTGTCTATAGCAATAGCCCTCGACATATCAAAGTCATTTGATAGTGTTTTACATAATGTTCTTTACAAGACATCCAACTACGGACTAGCTAGGAATGTCTTTTAACACATCAGCTTTTTAATATCTGACAGGTTTATACAAGTAGTTATAATTGTTTGGAGGCCCAAGTCTCGAATTATCAATGCTGGTGTGTCACAAACCACTTTTGACCTAACTCTCTTTGGTGTCTTTATGAGTAATATCAACTGCTAAGGTCATTTCCCGACATATACGCTGACGACAACACAATCTATTGCAAAACTTTAAAAGTCACTAACTGCTAAGGTCCTTTAGATTCTTTCTCCTTTTATCTTGAGCACGCACTACTATGCTTAAAAATAGTTAAGTAATTTCAATTTATCCGAAGCAAAATTCTATATTTTCACTGACATTTTACTATTTTCACATCTGGAGAGTATTTAGCCCTAGCAACCTATCAACATTTGACAGAGTTAAAAACCGAATTAAAAACCTGGTAAGAGATGTCGTTTCCTCCTTCCTGCAATATATTTCCAATTGAAGTGACGTCGTGCGCTTGTCTCTTCGGTTCCATTATTTCAACGGCAAGTGCTAATCTAAGGTTGATTTAATTGTCCCCCGCAAATCTAACATAAAAGGTAATGGCAAGATACGATCGCTTCCAGCAATTTCCACTGCCTTCAAATACTCAAATCTAAAGGAAAAATCCATGGACAAATAACTTTCTTAGAAATAACCGCATGTGAAAATCTGTTCCATTTACTTTTGGCCACCAAGGGGATTATTAAAACATTCTAGCTGTCTTATTCACTTCAATATTCTAATTTTGACTAATTCCCACAGAAAATTGTCACTGAGCTGGTGTCCCGCAAACAACCTTATATGGATTAACCGTTATACTCGACTGCCCACCGAGTATAAAGTATTGATTCCTTTGTAAAATATGTACATACACAAACATATGTATTAATATATATATATGTGTGTGTGTGCGTGTATGTGTGTGTATTAATATAAGTGTATATTAATCTATATAGTAATATATATATATACATATATATATTAATATAAATTCATATTAATATTGATATATATATATTCTTTTCCTTTAAGCATATATATATATATACATATATATATATATATAACTACTTCATTTACTCACATAAAATTAATATACGAAAGTATACATTCATGCGTAAAAATTGCTCAATACGTTCGTAGAGCTAGTTAGTAATTTATAAAATACATACGCTACACTGAATATTCCGCGTTTCATCCACTCTAGGATTCTTTAGGCTTATGCGCCATAAGCCTGAAGAATCGTAGAGTGGATGAAACGCGGAATGTTCAGTGTAGCTAAATCGCCATATATATTTTATAAATTACTATATATATATATATATATATATATATATATATATATATATATATATATATATATATATACATGATTGCATTATCTCTGCAGATGATTGCCGTCGTGCCAAAAAAGAAACCCTACCATTACTCCGATTCCCCAATTCATTTTAAATGGCTACGAAGGTGGCCCCTTTCAAACCATCAGCTGACTTACATGGTGTGAAGCAAAGATGACAAATAAAGTTAAATGTCCGCATCTATTTTCAGTCGTTGAAGTTCCTTAGTGACCAAAGCCGTTTCCGTCTTCGTTTTGTTTCTTCAGTCTTTACATCTCCTGACTTTCTTCGAATGAGTAATATAGCCGTTTTGCAGTATGTCTAGTTTTGTCAACTCCACGTTGGTTTCTCTTTACAATTTTTTTTAATCTTGCTCCACTTCTCAATTTGCAATCTATTAGCTTCTTAACTTGCTGATCATTCTTCCTCAGCTTCGTTTCTATTTCGATTGGCTGGCATCTCTGCAACGTATCGTAAAAAGGGGGAATTATAATTTAATGTTTTTCAAAAGAACTATGAATCTAACAAAAAGATCACATATGATCCGTTACATATTTTTTGGAAACGTCATCTTAAAAAAATCAAAGTAAAAAGTTATAGTACAATGAATTTTGGCTTGTGTTATACACCACTATTATGCTAAATTCCATCAGGATTGATTAAGGAGATGGGGGTGGAGTTTGGCGTTCTGATTCAAATTCAAAAAGAAGTCCGCCTACACCATAGTGACGGGTCACGTGATTATGGCGACCTTGAAAATGGAAAATGCAAGATTCTTAGGTCGGATACCATCATACTGTCAGGTTTAGTTACGATCAGTCCAGTGGTTAGGCTGTAGGAGAGTAAGTATGCATAGGCTATGACTATTGACATATACCTTGAAAAATGTTGTGCACTATTGTTACGTGGGGGATCACCGTATGGCAGGTATATCAGTCCACATATGTGGGATGTAGGAGAGTTGTACACACAGACACACACACTAATACTTGGTATATATATATATATATATATATATATATATATATATATATATATATATATATATAAAATGCCGATAAAATAAAGTTCACACTAGTAATCTTTTCAAAAACCGCAAATTTCAGCTAAATTTAATGAAACTGTTTAAAAAACTTTTGATTCGCCTTTTGTTCCTTATAATTTTTCTAGTTCATATTTCGCTTTTAATGTAAGTATCTTAGTGTTTAGGCAAATTAAAAGAGCTTCAAATCGAGAAAGCAAAAAGAAACATCGCAGCAACACATGAGCTTCATATCAGCTTAAATATTTCTAACTGTAAAATATCCGCCATTAAAGTATATGTAATCGTAATTGTTACTGTTCCTAGGTTATAAACGAAGCATTTAGTCTATATACCTGGATGCTCTCTTGGTGATCGTCAGGAGCTCATTAATCATCCCTTTTCTGGTTTACCTAATCGAGAAATCGGTCGTGAATTGAAATGAGATGAGAAAACGGTACGATTGACGTTGCAACAGCACCAAAATATCGGCAGTATTCGTGATACCTCTAAATCTGGTCGTCCTTGAGTTACATTTTACAGAGAACTCAATGCTGCCACGATCCGCAGCCTCAGAAAACATTAGCTTACATAATATTGTAAATAAACACAGACGGAATTTGATGAACGACATGATCATTATATATACTTTTTTCGAATTATTCAATCTCACACATTGTCCCTCGCAAAATATAATATCAATTAAGGATTGATCGTATGATAATACATAGCCATTTGCATAAATTAAAATATAAGGTGTAAGCGTACTCTACGACAGGGCAGCTCCGTTCGTCCAACTAGTACAGGGTGTCTAAAATTTAACTGAAGGGTTTAGACCTAAAGTAGATTGTTAATTTTTTAGATATCTTTCTGTAATTTTAACAAAAACTAACTAAGACATTGGGAAATTTTGATAAAATATGCAAAATTAAAACAACCTGTATCTATAAAACATAATGTCTTAAATTTTGCATTTTCAGCTTCGCATTTTTCCCCAAACCTTATGACAGATTCCGAAATCTCTGGATTGAGAGGTAAGTCTCCTATTTTGTCCCTAAGTTTTCACTCAATTCTTACAGGAGATGTAGTTTCTCCACTAGAAAAAGTCGTGATTATTCAAGTCTGTGGAACGTACTTACCATTTGAAATCGCCATAACGAAAGATAATGTTGTTGCCAAAGCATTTTCTAAATAGTTCCACGGTGTCTCTCGCGGTATGTGCCATTTCTCGATGTTGTGTGAACAACAATGCGGACCTATTTTGTAAATTTTTTGGAGCAAGAATTCTGTAATAATAGAGGTTTATGTCTCTCAAGTAACTATGCCAAAATTTCCATTTTGATCCTCAAAGAAAAGGTCCAATAATGATCTCTCACGATACTGAACACCACACAGTGCACTTTATGGGATGCTACTACTTTTTGTGTAATGCCTTTGGAGTTACAGAGCCCCGAAATCTGTGATTCTATTGGTTTACGAATCCCTTCAATGAGAATGGACTTCGTCTGACGTTTTCAGAAAATAGGGATTATTTCAGACAGGTTATTACATTCGAACTGCCTATTGAACCTCTGTTTGAAAATCTTCAAACTCCAAGTATTAAAGAAGGTTCACTTTATAAGGAAAAAGCTTTAAACTGTGCAAAATAATGTGTAGTGAGCTTCGACATATCTTAGGTTAAACTGTAAGCGGGAAATAGCAACCAACTGTGTTCACAAAATAAAACTTACTCTAGGATAGCGACACAAAATAGCTTTAAAACTAACAATAACAATAGAAAACAAACAAATAAATAAATTAAATAAACATGAATATACATAAACGATCACACACATATATGCATATATATATGTATGTATATATCTGTGCATGTATGTGTGTACACATAGGTATATTTATATGTATAAAAAAAAGGAGAACGTCTACCTAAAACCAGTAACCTAGTTCTAAAACAGATCCTTTGTTTGATAAAATGCATGCCCATTGGCTGATAGGAAAGGGGCACGGTGGATACTAGAAAGCTGATTAGCCAACTAGAAATCCTCAACATATATAAAAACAAGAAGCAACCACAGAATTCGCGCATAAGCCTAACGAATCCTATAGTTGGATGAAACGCAGAATATTCAGTGTAGCTTAATCGCCATATATATTTTATAAATGACTATATATATATATATATATATATATATATATATATATATATATATATATATCGTAATGATGATCCTACCCGTATTGATTACATAAGTTCCTTAATATTCTATTTTCTCAAGTAGTTATAATATTACTAACCTAAATAAATATCTGTATGATAATGTATCTTCACCAAACCGGGAATAGATTGTTAGGTGAAACCGAAATAATGTATGCATGTGGATATTTTTGAGAATGTGCATGTATGTGTATATGATCTGTATGTATATGTATATATACGTGGGTAAAAAACAAGATAAGTACTACAATATATAAACTTTTTATTCCGTTTGTATAGCCTAAATGCTCTGGATATTTGTCATACGTGATTATATATTATTATTATTATTATATCGTTATATATCTTATGTATATACTGTGTGAACCTCGAAGGAGTGGTTGCTAAATTTAAGGAAGGCTCTATGGACTTCAAGCTACATTCCCTATAATTTTTTACGTAGTAAGAAAACGTACAACTTGTGAAAAATTAACAAGCGAATAGGGGCGGGTAATATAACTATGCGTGTGGGGTTTGATAAAAAGAATTATGTAGTGAATGAGTTCATTTCTATTTCTATTTTAGATGCATCATATTGTGACAGTGTACATATATATGTTTTTATTTTGTTTAATTATGCATGTATTTATGTATGTATGTGTGTGTATTTGTATATGTGTCTATATGTGTATGTATGTGTGTATATATATATGTGTATATGTGTGCATGTGTATATATATATGTATATATATATATATGTATGTGTATATATACGTGTATATGTATATGTATATATATCTGAACTATTAAAATAGGTTGTTTCGTATACGCTGATTATAATAATGTATATTACCAGAATGTATGGGTGCCTGGGTATATATGTGTGTATGTTATATATATATATATATATATATATATATATATATATATATATATATATATATATATATATGTATATATATATATATATATATATATATATATATATGTATATATATATATATATATATATATATATATATATATATATATATATATACGCCTGTGTAAACTATAATAATACGCTGTTTCATATAAAGGGGTTACCACACTACTGAAGTAAAAAGGCACCTTATTAATAAAACGGGTTTGTATTTGTGTATGTATTGCTGTGTATTTATGCGTTGTGCGTTAGCGTGTATCTGCGTGTCCATGTGTGTGTATATATATATATATATATATGTGTGTGTATGTGTAAATATATATATATATATATATATATATATATATATTTAAGTATATACGTGAGTCTATATTGATATCTCTATGTATATGTGTCTCGTGTATATCTGTGGGGATTTGGGGACACGTATAGATGGGGGTATATGTGTCTGCGCCTGTGGATTATCTGAATGTGTGTATATATTGTGTGTATGATAGTATCCGCATATATATATATATATATATATATATATATATATATGTGTGTGTGTGTGTGTATGTTATTCAGACGTGTATTCGGTTGCGGTCCACAGGTTTTTAAAGTTCCTACTCGACAGTCTTATTATTGTTATTATTTTTGATATTGTTAGTGTTATTAATATTATTAATATTATGAAAATTATCATTATTAAGATTGTTAGTGGGATTAATATTATTAGTTTTGGCATAATAACAGGCATAATATATAATATGCGAGTGTGTACATGGATGTCTGTGCTTGTGGGCCCGTGCATTGATATAACTGCGTGTGATAGTATAAATATAACCCTGTTATAACTGTATGTTTGTATTATGTATCTATGTATATATATATATATATATATATATATATATATATATATATATATATATATATATATATATACACGGGTGTATCAAAGTGTGGGTGTGTATACGTGCATATATATATATATATATATATATATATATATATATATATATTCATGTGGAGGTTGATAACTTTCGGTTTTTTGTTTATTTTTATTTGTTTGCTTATTTATTTTTATTATATGTTGTATTTTATTTTATTTGTTTTTTTAATTTATTTTAATTTTATTCTTGTGTATCTTTATAGTTATTATCTGTTTTCAGTGCGTGTGTGTGTGAGAGTAATTATACAGCTAGCTATGTATATTGCTCTTGATTATAGGTATATGCACATGTTTTCTTCTAGAGTGCGTGTATGTTTGTGTGTGTTTGTGTGGGCGTGCGCTCGTGTGAATTGAAATACACCGGTCAGCACTCAATAGACACGAGGAATGTTTTTTAATTATTGACTGCAAGACAAGAATACTAAATTCTAAATTGCCTTATACCGTAAAAACCAAAAGAGTGGCTAGATAAACTTCAGAAAGGAATATATAAAAAAGTGAAGTAAAAAAGAAGAGGGTTATTATCTTCAAAGACCTTACTTGTCCTCTCCCCACTAATAACCCCCACCCATGTTACATTCTAAGTTTGTAAACGAAATAAGAAAATTTTTTTGTTTGAAATATCATTTCTCGGCGATAGGTATTGCCTAAAGTCGTTATCCCCCAACGCGGGTGATTACAGGATCATGCATGTGCATATGTCGCCATCAATATTTGTATAAATAAATTATATATATATATATATATATATATATATATATATATATATATATATATATATATATATATATATACTGAATTGAAATATATATTTACTGAATTGAACTATGTAGGATTACTACAGAATTTATTGTTTGTCAAAGTAGTTCAGATACTTTTTTTATAATCTCCTCCTTGATTCGTAGATTTTAAATGAATATGGAAACGTTATTAGCGAAAAGATGTGGGTGATTACACATTTTATTTATAAACACCAAAATTAAAACTGAAATGTACGTGACGGGGTAAAAAAGATACTTCAATATGAACGAATGAGAGTCAGGAGACATTTGTAAAATCTGATATAGATTAGTATATTCCATAAGGAATTGAAAGATTTTAAGACTAGTTTCAGAATATTCCAGAATGTGAGATAAAATCCAAGTCATGCATATGAGTTAATCTATTGTTTCAAATTTGGTAATGCCTCTGTAAATGTCTTTTTAATAACTTGCCGGCAAGGCTGGAAAAATAAGATAAAAGTAGTTTTTATATTTCAATTAAATCATTCTGTCCTTGATCTATATTAAACTGATTTATATTTTTCTGATATCAAATTTTTAAACATTTGTGAATTGATTATCATGTTAATAAACTAAAATAGTGGAATTAAATATGCTCTTTAGGTGCAAATGAAATCTTTTTTTAAACAATATCTATATCATGCACTAACTTTGCGGTATCTGTTCAAAGTAAAGGTTAAAAAAGGAGTAAGAGAGACATTTGGAAAAGAGATGGGGCAGGTAAAACCACTCTGTAAAGGGTAAGAAGTTGGAGAGGGAATTTTATCTTTGACAGCGGGCATTGGGATTTATTGGAATTTGAGTGGCAATAAGCCTTCTCAAGGTCCCAGTCCTCATCACACTTTTACAGTGAAGGTCTGGTCAGTGGCACTCCTCGGCCTTTCCTTTTTTCTTGAATACTTTGCTATCATATTTTTTGGTGGGGGGAAGAAAATGGGCAGGGATCTGGTAATGGGAGATAGGGTGGGGTTAGAGAACATATAGGTATGCAGCTTCAATGATATTGGCATCTTACAACCCTTCATGTTTTGTCTCTGCAGTAGTTTATCTGGTCTGCGCTTGTGGTTCATGTGTGTACGTCTTCACATTCATAGGGTTTCCTTAATATTAAGTTGTTTTCATTATTGTTGTTCGCTTTATTTTTCCAGTCATTCTTTTAAATTCCATTTCCGCGGGTTTTTTTCAAAGGTTTTCGGGATTATTCTTAGTGCTCCTACTATTATATTTATTCTTTTTTTTATTTTCAGCTCTCTGGCTATCTCTGTGTATTTGCTTTGTGCCTCCATTTCTATGGTATTAACCTTGTGGTCGGCTGGAACAGCAAAGTCTACGATTTGACAGAATTTTCATTCATGTTAATTATTACGACATTCAGTCTTTTTGATTGGATTGAATGATTAGTTTGTATATCCATGTCCAATAGGATTTTTGCGATTCTCGTTTTCAAGTACTGTTGCTGCTTTATGTTTGTACCACTTATCTGTGCGTTCGAGATGCAATTATTTGCATAATTCATAGTGTACTGTCCGTCCTATTTGGCTGTGTCTGTTTTTGTATTCCCTTTTGTCCAGTTTGCTACATTCACTTGCTATGTGGTATTTCGTTTCGTCGTTTTGCACACATAGTCCACATTTGCTGTTTTCTTGTGTTTTGTGATCTCTTCTTTGATGTGGTTGGTTTATATCGAGTAATCCTGTGCTGCGGTTTTCAGGGATTTAGTTTCTCGTCTTGTGTGTCATTTTTGCATCCTTGTCAAAGTGTTTCCGTTACATTCATTATTTGTCATCCTAATGAATCTTCCGTGTAGTTTTTTTTTTCTTTTCCAACTTTTCTTTCCTCATCTTATCCTTTATTTCTCCGTTTTCTGTTTTGTCGATTTTTTCAGTATCTTGCTGCCATGATTATCCTTTCCGTGTTTTGCGTTATGGACTTTTCTAATTCTTTTTTTCTGTCATGTACACAGTCTTCTATAAAAAAAACACTGGTCATCTTCCGTCTTCTTTCCTTTTTATGTAGATGCGGTCAACATCACTCCTTGTGCGTAGTGCGTTGTGCTTGGTCATGTTTCCTGGTTTTCTGATTGAGCTGTCTCAGTTCTTCTCTGGTTCTAGGTATCTTACTAGTGACACCGCATATGTGTTTATAGCTTTTGTTACGTTTCTGCTAAACGATTTAGCTTTTAAAAGTATTCTTGTTCTCGTGAGGTATTTCTTTTCGATTCACTCTTAAATTTCTGTGGTTTTGATGATGTCTGCTTCCAATACTCCAAGTAGGGCATTCATGTCTGTTTAGGTGGGTAGTTCTATGCCTTCTCTTGTCTACAGTGTTTCCTTTCGTATAACTAGTAGTGGGCACTTTTCCATGCCAAACCTCATTTGGATAGCCTGTCTGAACGTCGTGCTAGTGTTTATTAGTGTTTCTAGTAAATTCCCGGACTTTGCGAAAAGTTTCAGGTCGTCTATGTTCGCCAGGTTGTTCATTTGTATCCTACGTATTAAAGAACATGTATCCAGCTTGAAACAGTCTCAATGTAGTTCAAATGCACAAGGGCTATGAAGCACAGTAATGGTGATAGTGAATCTCCATGAAAAATGTCTCCCGCTATGTTAATTTCTGTTATGTGTTGCCCAAAAGCCGTCAGTTCCAGTCTACATTTTTCATTGCATTTTCTCTCACCATGATGATCCTGCTTGGTATTTTATGCATTTTTTAGCGTTGTATTTTCCATGTTTGCATTATGCCTTTTTTAGTCGATATGTGCCATGGCAAAATTCTTTCTCCTTCGTTTTATCTCCTTTAGGATCTTGTACCTATCTATAGCAAATCACGTGTTCCTCTTTTTGCTTTCTGGCATCCTTTCTGTTTCTCTAGAAGAAGTCCAAAATTATACAGGGAGTGGCGAATTTGTTCCCTCAGTTTTGCTGTGATTATTATTATTATTATTATTATTATTATTATTATTATTATTATTATTATTATTATTATTGTCTTTCTTATTACAAGAATACATGTGGTTTGAGATTCTTATTTTGATAAATGTAGCTGTAGCGATAATATAAGTGTAGAAATTGAAATCCGCCTGAACGCTATTGTTTTTGTGGGAAGCTCTACTGAGATTAGGAGCGGGTTTACGATTCATGTTTTATTTATTTTGATTAGTGTTTTCTTAAGTATTATTTTCTGAAGTTACATAAATTACGATCGGTTGGGAATCAGGGAGATCATACCCATTCGAGTAATTGGGGTAATAACACATTTGACATTTCTTGTACTAGAATTGCTTTTAGAGTATCCTATCTTTCCGTAGCATATGAATTTAATACACCATCATTTATTTGAACATTGTGCTTTCATTAACAGTCTGGAATTTTAGCGCATTTCAGTAGTTCGTTTAATTATATATATATATATATATATATATATATATATATATATATATATATATATATATATATATATATATATATATATGGGTGGGTGTGTTTGTGTGTATGCATATGTGTGTTTACATATATGTGTGTGTGAGTTTACATAGAAAGCAACGATAAGAATCAGAGAACAGAAATATCAATAAAATATAAATTTAAAAAATGTTAAAATATTGGGCCAATATGAAATCGAAATTATTTATTTTTACGTGAGAGTACAACAAAGAAACCGCATGTATCTTATTCATGTCATTTATGAGAGACAAGTAACAGTCAATTTAAATGCTCGACATTGCAATTTCCTCTTAAACAAAAGTAATGTTTAAATCACTATAGTACATGGATGTATATAAATCTTAATTGATACATACAGATATTCAATATAACAGACATTATATTAATTAAATTAACAATTTGCTGCAAAATTACTATTAATATGAATAAGAGTAATTTTCATATTCACTTGAATGTTATAAAGACGTAAATATTTGCCGATTATTCAATAAATAAAATAAGGAATTGTGTGTACTTGTCTGCAGAAACAATATATATATATATATATATATATATATATATATATATATATGCGACCAACTAACTTGATGCATTTGTACATATAACAAAAACGATGTCTCAGTTGACGTATAGTTCGGCAGTACCTACATGCGCGCTTACAATGTATAGATGTGTATGCTCACTTGTGATGCTAACTATATCACGTTATAAATTATTCATTGTGCAACGACAGCCAGACCTCAGAATGATAAATGGGAGGTTGATCACCGTAGCGCCGAGCCAATTTGAAACGGCCATTTTTCAAATTAGATATTCCTGATTTTCACTGGTTGAGAGTTTGGCTAAACCGCCAAAAAATGGTGATTATACAGACTTCTACGCAACTAATTTGAAAATATTTCTCTTTCTAAAATATTTAGTGATTTTCGTTCGTTCTGTATGTTCACGAATTTCTTATTTCTTCTTTTCAGTTATGATGTTAATTATGAATACGTAGTGGTATAACAATAAACGTTTCAAAATACAAATCTATCTATCCATGTACCTCTCTCTTTTTTTTCTCTCCTTCTCTCTCTATATATGTATATATATATAAAGAGAGAGCAATATATATATATATATATATATATATATAACGCTTGTGACTGTTAGTACAAACGTTATTAATACTTGTTAGAAAAATACTAATATAATATATATTATATAGATATGTCTATCTATATATATATATATATATATATATATATATATAGTCTTTTATTATGCAAACATTATTAGTTACGTATGTGCACAGATGTTTCAGTGGATTCCCTATTCAGGGGCACCAGTTTGTAAGACCAAAAAAGAGCATTGATATTGAAACGGGTGTCAAGATTACATAGGTTTGGTGTGTAATCTTCACTCCGGAAATTTATATATTTATATATATATATATATATATATATATATATATATATATATAGAGAGAGAGAGAGAGAGAGAGAGAGTGAGAGAGGGAGTAAGAGAGAGTGCCAGACAGACAGAGACAGAGTCAGAGACAGACAGACACAAATAGACAGAGAGATGCAGAGAGAGAGAGAGACAGAGAAACAAAGAAATATCTAATTGATGAACTAAACGTGTTTATACAAATTGAACTAAATCTCAATTGTTTATTGATAGGAGTGTTAAGTATATTTACATATCTACCCATGCATTACATGGCTTATCCTAAAACATAGTATTGCTCTATAGAAGGTGGACTCAACTCAAATCGACTTCGAACACTAAACATCAACTTATATATTGAAAAATAATCAAAATGAAAGTGTAATACACCAATAAAGAAGCCAAGAAAAATGGAAAATATCAAGCGAACTACGTGTGTTTCTTAAAATATTTTAAAGAATTCTCTATTGTCGAGATGGACTTGAACTACACCAAATCAAGAAACGTCCAAGAGGCCGAGAAAAATTGAAGAAAGAAAGCACTAATACTACTTTCCGTGAAATAATGCGATGAAGACTGAGAGTTTGGCATCCAAACTCCAGGGAAGAAAAAATGCCCTGCCAGCGAGAAATGAAAAGTATCCAAGTCAGAATTCAGCAAGACTAACCACCGCAGCAAGTGACAACGACAAGAAAATGTAATAAAGAGAACGACAGAAATCAGAAAGGAAAAAAGACAAATGTCAACAGAAAACACTACATGGTTGATCCATCAGATCAACAAAGAAAGGCAATCATGGAATCACCTAGGTCTGGCAAATAAAGAAACAATATCCCTGATTGCTGCATATAACAAGTATATTAGCACAATTCACGTGAAAGAAAAACAGACAAAAAAGGAAAACAATAAATGGGGCAGTGTGAACATGACACAGAACAATAAACAGCATTGTAAAACGTATTTGTTGAGAAAGTGAGGGCATTTTGTAGAACGTACCGACGGTCAGAGAATACAGATATTGATAGTCTAGTATCATTTGCTTTGATCCACATATTAGCAGAAACAAACAAAAAGTTACAACAAGAAAACAACAACAACAACAATAATAATAATATTAATAATAATAATAATAAATAAAAAATAAATAATAATAATGGAAAAATACATGAAACAATAAGCAGCATGATAAGTAATTGCATGCAACTCGTCAAAAAACAAAAATATGTACAGGCACTTCGAACATGAGAAGAAATGGTTTAAACACAAACCTGCGACAGTACATAAAAAACTGTTCGGACATCGGCATACAGATAAACTCTTCTAAAAATAAGACCCGGCGTCATAATATGGAATATGAAGTAAGAAACTGCTTAGTTGCATATTGAACGGACTTGCACAAAAATCTAACAAATATTTGAGAGTTGTCAAAAAAACTGAAAAGAAAAATGGAATATAAAAAATAGAATACTAATTATTTTGTAAGCATTGAGAGCCGTGCTAATGAATTCAAAGCAGACTAGAGGCAATCAGAATCCAGACAAAAACTGACACTATGCAACAAAAGGTAATGCTGAAAAAACAGTTATAGATTTAAGAACACTGTTGATTGCGGAAACTAATTCACATGAGCTACAAACGCTAACCGAACATATAGAAGCTGAGATAGATGTAAAAGAATATGCAATAGAAAAACAGGAACTGGAAAATTGTAAGTTGATTAGCCTCAACAAAAATCTAGATTGTCATATCAAATAGGCGCAGGGTCTACTATACTTTAATTACCAAACTACACAATTAAACAGACTTCCACTGGATTCGTATGGACAGGACGAGAACCCTTAGAAACTGTATTGTTTCGCAGATAAAAGCGATGACCAGTGACGAGTACTAGTGAGTATATAAATGCAATTAATTGTTAGGAAAACACTTATTTGTAAAAGTTATCGAACATTTAGAAAATACTGGATATCTGCTTAGGCTGATTCTTTCCCAAATGACTAAAGATCATCACTGGTTGTTGTCAGTGAGCAATCTGGGATTACCAATGTCAGAACTCCTAGTGAATACAAAATAATAACAAATAAATAAACTTTACTACCGCATAATCAATTACACAAGAATAATCAATTATTAAAACCTAGCAAACAAACATACATAACAGTTTAAAGTGTCAACAACAAGGCTTAAACTGATTCAAGTAATATATTTCACACAGTGGCAATTATTATGGTATTTCCAGATTTATATTCTAAACTATTATTTCTGGGACTGCTATTTTTTATTTTGACTTCTAAATAACTTAATGTACGCGTTCATGGATGTTTTCTGTTAATTATCATTTTTATTTCGCGAGAAATTTTTATCAGTGTCCGCGATAAAGACAATTGTAAAATAATAGTGTCTATTGATTTACATTTTGTTGTAAAATTTCTTAGATATCACCTCATATAATTTACAGCGTTTGTTAAAATTTTTCGCCTTGTTGACGTTTTGCGAAGTACATTCGTTGTGTTTAAAGTTTACGGTCTTCAACTTTCTGGTCAGTCTCTTTTGCACAGTGATATTTGAAAAGCATTAGAAAATGTCCCTCTAGACATTTAGTAGGTGTTTTTTTTAATTAAATATATTAACTAAAACCAGCTATCTAAGTAACATGCAAATTAACTCTACCCTAAAATATTATAAAATAAAAACGTCACCATATATATATATATATATATATATATATATATATATATATATATATATATGGGGGGGGCGTGTGTGTGCGCGCGTGTGTTTGTGAAATAGCACTCGCGCATGTCTGTTTCCGATGAAAAGCACGAAAACACTGTTTTGTTCGGCAGAGGCGAAGAAGCAGGGGAGATAGGAAATAACTATCGCTAATTATTTTAAAACTGCCAAGGCAACAGTGGTGCATAATTTAAATTCGCTTTTATGTTATCAGTCAGCAAGAGATGTGCAACTGGGAGTGTTTTTCTAATTTAAATTAACGATTATTAAGTAAGCGCCGACTGATTTTATTACATAGTTTAGATTTTAATGAGATTAGCCTCAGACGTAAATGGGATGAACATAAATTCATTAAATTACCAGCTAATGAGAATAAACTTAGCGTGCTAATCACGCATAAAACCGCTATATTAAATATTCAATTTTTTAAAATTTATAAATAACCTCTTATATCATATTGGAATCGATACATGCAACACCATTCAGTATGATCTACGTTGTTAATTTTACATAACTCAGTAAATTACTTCGATATTATATACTGATTTCTTCCTGGAAAGGAGTCTCTATGTATAACAATGGAACATTTACGACATTACAGATGACATGTTTCATTTGATAGGTAATTGTAGATTTTCCAATTTATTGTCTTAATACAGCATAGCCATGTTACTTTATTGCATACTTATTATTTGTTATTATCAACAGTATTGACATTTGAACATTCAATACCAAGCTGAATTTACACTGATAACTATCAATATATTTGTTCTGAGAAACGGGATTGATAACTACGGCTATGCCAACATCATATTGTTTTCTTTGTTTGGATTACCAGGTATATATCAACTGATATCTTATATGTTTTTTTTTTTATTTAGAGTCATGTGATCCTCGGTCGATTAATTGTGGCTGTGTCAGATGTATGCTCGAGAGTAAAAACAATGAAAAGAATACGCTGTGGTCATAGCCGTACTGATAACATAAGCAAATGCCCCTCATCTTTTAGAGCATGTATTTTATCATGTTGTCTAATGGAACAAAATCGTAATTTTACGCAACTATGACGGGGTTATATATAACGAGACCAAAAGCTGATCTACCAAAACGTCGTCTTTTATATCATTTAGATTTTTATCAAATACCACATTGCATCAAGCCGTATTGTTCATATGTTACGGATACCTTGCGATGATCTAACAGCCTACCAATGTTTGTAATATGAATGTACAATATATTATGCTACCAAAGTGAACTTATATAAAACATACGGTAATCTAAATAGTAATGCGAGTAATGCATAGGAAATGTAAGAAGGGCTGGATTTGAACATTATGACTCTCAAATACAGCCTGTTTAAAAGGTTCGTGCGCATACAGACCATGCAAAACGTCGAGTTAAATAGTAAATCTTACATATTCCTGTTTGATTCAACAAAGTTTTTACGTATTATTTACGGTATTTTAATGTTTGTATCTATTTTGAGTGTTATTTTCATATCTCTGCCGCTCTAACATCCATACATGTTCACCTGTATGTGGATGAACACGGCGGTTGTTTTATTTGTTTGGTCGTGTAATCTGCACGGAATGTAAAACATATCCTTTTATTCAACCCATATTGACAATTGAACCTTCAACATTGAGAAAAGTATTATCTACTACAGAATTTCTCCACGTACTCTCTCTGCTACTGATTACTTCTGTGGTATAAATTATATGCAATATACACCGTAAATAAAATTTATAAATGTAAATCGTTCAAAGTTTATTGATATTAATGAGACTATGCAATATTATCACGTTTTGTTTTGGCAGAAATGACATAAAATAAATGTAAAACTCATTAAATCTGTTATATGTAACTTTTATTTTAATGATTTTATATGGTTTTGTTTTCTCTTAAATCATTGAACACCGGACACATAGACAGTTTCAAACAGGTGAGAGAGAAAGAGTGACAGAGAGAGAAAGAGAGAAAGGGAAAGAGAAAGAAATAGAGAATACGTTTTATTTCCTAACTACAATTTATTTTGACAACTAAAACTGTATATTTTGATTTGTCTATATTCGCAATTTTGCATCCAATATCAAATAATGTTGTAATGTATTTTTTACATTTATTTCTTACTATCTATTATGTACAATTCCACACTAGTGTTATGTGTGTGCGTATGTGTGAGCTAACGGCCTTTAAAATGGCAGGAAATAATAATTAACTGATTAATTAATATTTAACGGTAAGTCCTTTTCAAAGCAAATCTTTCGAAAAAATTAAATGTTCCCCCACACACACGTTTTTAAGCGTGTATATACATTATTAAAATGTGTGGAACTTATGACCTAACTCCTATCTTATTTTCCTTTTCTGCCTTCGCCACTAAACTTGAAAAAATTCTAACGATTACATGTCTCGCTACATCG
>NC_136489.1:84967687-84977687 GCF_053919585.1 Euprymna scolopes
AACTATGAGATGACATAATGAACGAATCTTAGTAAACAAGACGAATTCTTTTTTAATGTTTCAGTTCAGTGTTTCTAATGAACGAATTTTAGTAAGCTAGACGAACCTTCTTTTTCTAATTTCCTTTCAGCATCACACATTATGACATGAGAATCTAAATGAATCTGTTCCTAATCACAGGATAGAGGTATCTATTCCAAAATCGCTCTTTATATAAGGATGGTGCAGGTGACCAAAAGAAGTGGAGGGTCCTTTCCGGAAGCCGTTCTCATTTGAAGAGGTTGGACCTGTCACTTCCTAAAGCCATCCTGACTCTGAGGATCCTGGGGATTGGGTTACAACAGCAGCAGCAACAACAACAACAACAAAAACAACAGCACTTTACTGTGTTTTGAGAGGGGGTGGATGATTATAGAGCATTGGAGGAGATAATTCACCGACACCCTTTCTTTTAAAATGACGACTTATATAGGTGTTCCGCTATGCTGATTAAGAAAAGCAAATGTATATTTGCCGGATACAAGTATGTATAAAGCCTGTATCATTCACTTTATATCACTGGCCGCCAGATTAGTATGCACAGGCGAGGATGAAACTTATTATATCCAACCGACACTGCTACATGTTGGTTCAGTGTATTGCACATGGGGATCTTGACAGCGACTATCAACGTTAAATTTGTGCCAAACATTTTGACAGTAACCCACACTATCAAGATAAGGTGTCTATTCGGAAAGTCGTTCCTAACATGAAGAGGGTGGGGTGTCTATTTCGAAAACCTTTCTTAATATGAGGATGTGTTGGGCAACAACAACAACAACAACAACAACAACAAAAACAGCAACAAAAACCGTACTTTAAATTTATCTACGAAAAAGGATGGGCATGCTTTCATCGGGCGACGCCGGTTAGCGGGTTCTGCTAGTTTATAATAATCCCAATACCAGGTCAATTCCTGTTGGTTAAATGGAGCTGTATTTGACACATGTTTTCTTAGTATTTTTAATGGACTGTCAAACATAACAAAATCCAAATAACGAATTAAATTAACTAGGGTGATAATTTAATTCACTATTGTGATTTTCTACTGCTTGATAGTCCATTTAATATATGTGTCACATATAGTCCCTTTACTTCGAATAAGAATTAAGCTCGTATTTGAATTATTATAAATATCACCGTAAT
The DNA here is from genome assembly GCF_053919585.1 of Euprymna scolopes. Classification (NCBI taxonomy): domain Eukaryota; kingdom Metazoa; phylum Mollusca; class Cephalopoda; order Sepiida; family Sepiolidae; genus Euprymna; species Euprymna scolopes. The sequence goes on from NC_136489.1 coordinate 84,968,873, forward strand.
AAATGTGTTTAAATACACTATATCAATCCTTGCTAGAATTTTTTTAAAACGTATTAACTAACAGGATTTCTATTTTATAGTGCAGTTATGTCAAATAAAGAACAGATTCAGTACAAGGATAATAATCGACAGTAAAGGTAATAATGCAAGAAATAAAAGTTGTTTAATAAAATCAAAAAATACGTTAATGTTCGTATTAATTTATAAGAGCAAAATCAGAATCAGCACATGACTAAAAGAATCCGAATAGCGAATGACTCTTTTCTTGTAAAACTTAAAAATAATGAAAAAGAAACAACTAAAGATAATAAAACCCAGGATGAAATATTGACTCGAAGCCGAATGGGGTTACATAAAAATAAATTGAGAGTTAACCGCCATCTCTCCGAAAATGAGACATCAATAAAACTTATTTTAGATCCAACAGCCGCTTACCTTTGATATTTGTCTAAAGTTGTTAAATCAAAGAAAATGAATTATGAATTCTATTTTGTAACTTTAATTTTCCCTTTAGGATTTGTAAAATATTAATACCAAATTTCATTTTCTAATTCTCTCAGTGTTATTGTTTTTATTTGTTATTTTGTTTAAGCTATAATCGAGTTCATAACGAGCATTAATGCTACGAGTTCTAAACAAGCTTCAAAGATATTATTGCATTAATATCAAAATAGAAATAAAGATAGAAAAATATGCACCCGATGTTAATAAGCACAAATTCATATGATTAAAAGTCATACGAATATATAATACAGAACAGAATCGATTTATTTCAATTTTATAACCCCAATCAGAGATTATTGATTCATTGCAAGTTAAATGAATACGAATATGTTAAATTGGCACGTTATTATATCAAAAGTTTGTCATCTAAAAATGAAGTAAGTCTTCAATCTGAAAGTTAAAGAAAAGGTTATGTAAAGCATTCGCTATTTAGTTCATATTGATTTATTAACGTCTTGATTGTAATATGTTATAATCTCATTATTTTTTTTATTAATTGCTGAAGTTTAATAGTAACTGCTCAGTAATGGATAATGGAAACCATATTATTTATATAGCATCTATAACAAATTCCATTGGCCAGTTTTCTATTGCGTTAATAAAGGGAGTTATAACAAAAACAATTAGTCAGTAGGATATAAAATAAAAAATGGGACTTAGTATTACGATGGTCATATCACACCATACTTAACCTTATTTAAAAGACGAAGATGCTTCGAGACGTGTTCGTCAAACAAGAGGGCAGAAAATGACGTGTTCGGAACACGAGACAGCTGGAAAAACGTGTGCGAGATATGCGTGAGAGGAAAAAGACGTGTTCGATTTATGGGAGAACGGAAATGCATGTGTTCTAGACTTAAGAGAGCGGCAAAATACGTTTTCAAGACACGGGAGAGCGGATAAATACGAGTTTGAGAGAGGAATACTCGAAGAAGTAAAATTTGAGAAGTGTTAGAAATACGTGGGTGGTGGCAGAGTCGACGCTATAAGTCACAGGATGCCGGGAAAATGGAAATGGACTGTTGAAAAATTTATGAATAATATGTTTTTGGAAATAGCAGATATAATAATGTTTGTAAGAAAATTGAGTCGAGTTTTTTTCTTTCTTACTTTCCATGCAATGGATTATACAAGAGATTGGCGCCGATAAAATTCAACAGCAACGTAAAAACAATAACAGGTAACATATAATATGATTGCACAGTAGAAGTAGTAAATTAAATTTCGGCAATGCCACCTCAGTTTACAGGTATTAAACACCCACCTCTCTCGAAAGTAGAAATAAAGTTTTTTCAGAATGCATTTCAAATGTTAATTTGATTATAATTTCTTAAGGTAGAAATGAATTTTTGTAATAAAAATATAGTCATCTAGATTCCATTTATTTAACCGACTGACATAAAAATTACTGTTTTAGAGACTGATATAAAAGTTAAACAATAGAAAAAAATAAAACGAATTAAGGTTACTATATTTCCATATGTTCTTTATTTATCTCACTATTTTCTATAACATTCGATAGGTTATTATAAAAAATTACATGTGTTTGCCTATTGTTTTAATTAACTATTAAATCCAATGCTTTATGTATTGTTAGTTTTATTCATCATGCGTTGGTGCGAATTGAGAATGCACGTCACTTGGTTTTCGCCATTTAAGTGTTATGTGTTGTCAGTTTTATTACATTATCTTTAAATAAAAAGTAAGATAATTTTGATGACGAGACTGATAGAAACAATATAAAATAATAAACGGTCAACACACAACAACAATTCAGTAAATATAGGTTAAGTTACGAATTAATTCTCTCATTATATTTTTATATGAAAGAAATTAAAACATACTAAAGGAACACGCTTTAGCTTATATATTAAGAAACCGAGTATATTGCATTTTATTTACCATTATAAGCTTCGATCCAAATCCTTTATACTTTACTATGTTCCGTCCATCACTGAGTCAATTCCTGATGTGTATTTCCACTTAGGCATCTCAGCACACTTCTATTTACTAATTTATTTCATTTCTTTTGACTCCTAACCTTTACCTTACGAGATCTGATACAAACGAGATCTTAAGTATTTACAGTATCACATTAACATCTGCTTGTATGTATATATGCATTGAACTGATACTGTTTTAATAATTTTGGTTTAGTTTGGAGTATGTTACATTTTCCTACCTAACGCACACAGTAGAAGTTTTAATAGACGCATTGTCTATAAATTTTATTTGTCCTATCCGAGCGAATTTAAAATAAATGGATATTGGTTTGTATAAAACACAGTAAGTTACTAAAGTTATTAAATTTCTTTTAACTTGTATGTTCTCATTTTTTTTTATTTCTCTTTTCTTATATATAATACTGTCTGTACCCTGGCACGCGCTCCTGTGGTTCGAGTTGGTGTAGAGGAAGAATCCCGATCCCCTCTGTTTTAGCACCCTGAAATCTACCCAGCAAATATGTTGTTATATACGAATGTGAGGCGGACGTTCCAAACTCAAAAAAGGAAGACGAATGAAAAAATGGGTTCCTAGTGCCGCCTCTAAGGCAAACCTTAAAAAAAAAAGAAATAAAGAATTAAAAAAAGAAATGAACGATGAAAATGGGGTGAAAGACATCGAGCAAATCGAAATGTAACGGAAATGATGTATGATATGTTTTTATAAAAAAGTAAGAGAAAAAAATAAAAGAGATTGGAAAGACAAAGTGCAAATAAACGGAAGAAGAAGGAATGCCTCCAGGTAATTTATTTTTGCTTTTTTTTTAGTGTTAAAAAATCCGGCTGTATTACAAAGAAAGAAACGATGTTAAACCTGTCGAAGAAGGAGAGAAAACAGAAAGAGAGAAAATATAAATAACAAAATGAAAAGTTCGTAGAAACAGAAACAGAGCGATGTTTATAAAAATAATAATAAATAAATAAAAATGAAAAGAAAGACTGGGAACTTGTCGAAAAAAGAGGAAACACGGAAAGAGAGAAGAAATAAATTTGAGAAAGGGAAAGATCTGGAAAACGAAAAACAGAGGGAAGCTACATTGAATCCTACCCCCCCGCAAAAAAAGCAAAGAAAACGATATTGTGATTGCCGAAAAAGCGAAATAAAACGGAATTGAAGTAAGTTTTAAGCCACTGTAAGAAAAAAAAACTCGGACATAACACATAATTGTATGGTTCACCATATAAGCTCCCGATTTCCTGAGTGACGCAATCTTCTGAAAGAACGATGGCACACAGTCAAGTTGTTAAATAATTATCAACAGATAATACTATATTAAAAAAACCTAAATATGTTTATTCATGCCAGGACAATACTCATAATACCGTCAATACCGTGCCCCCCCCAAAAAAAAAACTGCAATAAACAGAAACTATATGTGCGCCCATTCCTATATAATAAAAACGATCCTATCTATCACACATAAGGTTTTAACTGATTTGGAATTATATCGTATTAACATGTAACAAGTTTAATGCAACCTGTTTGTAAGAAGTCCACAGATTATTAATAGAAGCCCTCTTTATTCGATAGACGATTGGCAAATCGTGTAATGGACTTTTTACGAAGACTATATCCCGTACAAATAAACGCACAAATTTTGACCATATCATTCTGCAAGCAGAATATGATATATTTACTTAAAGTTTGAGGAAAAGAGGAGAAGAAACTGTGAAAAAAGACGAGTCAATGATGTTATTATCTTGGGATTTATCTTTTCTTTAAATCATTGGACAAATATTTATCGGGACATAGATAACGTTCGTATTCATCTTCGTGTTAGAATCTCGCATTTACTTATACCGTCACCAGCTGACTTTCGGACCCCCCTCCGCTTTTCTTTTATATCGCAAGTTTCTAAAAACGTAACTAGCTAAAGTCCAGCTAAAGTCCAGAATGAGATCACGCTTTTCTTTTAACGGTTAATTAATAAAAAAGTTTTTTGAACGTTGATGTTGAACGTTTTTGACTAAATTTTTTTCTGCAGTTTGCATTTTGGATACGGAAGTGTTTTTTTTATTTAAGATGAGTGACTTCTATATTAATCCTACTTTTTACCTTTAGATTCAAATATTAATAACTACATTTTATTTCAGTATTTAATTTATGTATTTCTGTTTTATTAAATGCTAGCGTTTTTCTCGTCCATAACTTTTTCTCACCCCTCAATCCTGCTTTCATTTTATCTCGCAATTAATTATAACGTCACCAGCTGGCTTTCGGACACCCCTCCGATTTTCTTTTATATCGCAAGTTTCTTAAGACGTGACTAGCTAAAGTCCAGAATAAGATCACGATTTTCTTTTAACGGTCAATTTAAAAAAAAAAGGTAATTTGTACGCTGATGTTATTAAAACAATTTTTTTTTCTACAGTTTGCATTTTGGAGACGGAACTGTTTTTTTCGAGATAAGTTACTTCTATATCAATCCTACTTTTTTATCTTTAGATTCAAATATTAATAACTACATTTTATTTCAGTATTTAATTCATGTATTTCTGTTTTATTAAATGCTAACGTTTTTCTCGTCCATAAATGTTTATATATCTACCAAGTTGATTGCAAAAATAGATTAGGTAATGGTAGTCATTTTTAGTTCGTAAGAGGGGAATCTATCACCATACTTTCCCTTAAAGATGTCCGTTGGATTTTATTAAGTATAATACTTAATATTTATTTTTTTTTAATGGAGAGTAGACAACGCATTGTGGATACGTTATCGGCAGCTCTCGTTACTCTCGCTTAACCTTAGTTCTCCCTCATTTTTCATGAGTGATTTTTCTGACAAAGGGAGAAGAAAAATATGTATTTTGCGCGAACAGTTGGCAGATATGGTGGAAATTTTCTGTTTCTATGTCTATCCTTGTAGCCATGTCACTAGTAAGGGTGCTGGGGGTAAACGTTTTATCTGGGCTGGCGTTATCCACCAGATAGTCAGGGACCCGAACCTTGGATTAACCACTAAGGATGCTGTCCTATCAGCAGGTGCAAGGTACTGGGGCTGATGTATTGTCATTTGGTTAATGGATTGTGGACCATGCAGTAGCTTCCGGTGGGGCCTCTCGATGCCATATTATTGGGTAATTGTTACGGCTTTACCTTATCATTAGCTACAAAAAATATCTTCGTTTCTTTTTCTCTCTTAGTTTCCCCTCTCTGTTCTGCTCTAAGCAAATCTGACAACCTAGTCCACACATTCCAAAATTCAGATCATTAAAAGTTTCAAGAAAAATACACGATTAAACCCGGTTCTCCAATTCCAACGTAGACCCCCACTACCATATCTCCTTCTCTAATATCAGGGGTCTAAGTTCTAACCTTCTGGAGGTTGAAACCCAATTACAGGAGACTAAACCAGTCCTTTTATTTTTAGTGAAACTGGCATTGGACAAGCTATTTGCCTAGAGGAGTTCACAATTAAAGGATACTCTAACTTAACTTTTAAATCTGACCCCGAAGATCGCCATGGGCATGGAATAGGTGGCCATATTAAAGATGGCTTTCCATGTGGTAAGGATATCTCCAGAGAAGATCCTAACTTACCCTATATGTGCTTCCAGGTTGCATTCTCTCACACTACTGCATTTATATTTACTCTCTATCGCCCCGAAAACAGCGGAGTTAATATCTTTAAAAGCATATGTGAGAAAATTTACCTAGTCCTATCTTCTTATCCTTCAGCTAACATTCAGGATTGTGGAGACTGCAATGTTCACAGCCTCGAATGGTTGACCCACTCAAAGAAGACCGATGGTCAGGGAAGGTTCTGTTATGATTTCACCATTGCTTATGCCCTCACTCAGATTGTTCAGGAGCCCACCCGTGTGCCCGACAATGACCGCCAGTATGCGAGTCTACCAGACTTTTTTCTCATAACTTGCCTGAACTAGGTTCAGTTTCTGTTCTTTCTCCTCTTGGACCTTCCGACCACTCTGTTGTATCAATTATAACTTTTCTGTATAAGTGGGAGTGGATACCCTCTTTTCCACAGTGTTATTTGTAGTTCATTCAGTCTAGTCGAACGGAGGTGTCTGTCTGTTACTATGGTGCAGTCTCTACTTGCTAGGGAGTAGGTTAATGATTTTAGACACTTTTTAGGATTGTGGCTTTTGAAGTAGAGGCATTGTTGAGTGTCTCTGGGTTGGTGGCAGATGTCTGTGATTATGTTGTTGTTTTTGATTGTTACTAGAATGTCTAGGAAAGGTACTTCTCTGGGTCTTTGTTCTAGTGTGAAGTTTTAGGTTTTGTAGCAAAGTGTGGAGTTCTCTGATATCCCGCATGTGGTTCTCCAGAGGATAAAGCAGTCGTCTAGGTATCTTTTCCAAGATTTTATAGAGTGTTTTTATATTGTGCCCGTACTTTTGCTCTATCCTTTCTTAAAGGGTCTCTTCTTGGAAGGCGAGTGTTAGGGTGTCATATGTCGGTGCCATTTTAGTACCCATTGATGTGCCTAGTTGTTGGATGTAGTTGTCATTATTGAATTGGAAGGAGTTGTTATTGAGGATTATGTAAATGCTATCAATCAGGAATTGTTTATTGAATCTGGGGTGTAAAGTCTATGTATGTTTGTCAATCCAATATGAGATAGATTCTTTTCCAAAGTTGTGTGGGGTATTGCTATATAGGCTGCTTACATTGAATGTGGCTAGTATTGCCCCATCATCTACTGTTTGTGGTAGGGAGCTAAGGAAGTGTTTGTTATCTCTTACAAAACTTCTGACTAAATTGGTGAAGGATTGTAATAGTATATACATCACAAAGAAATGAAAATTGTATCATATAATAACTGTTTCAAAATTAGTTATTTCCCAACATTATATTAAACCCATGCGTTATTCACGAAGTTGTTACATGATACTGTCGATGGCTTAATTGTAGGTCTTTTTAAAATGCCAAAAAATGGGGTGATTAACGGTTATCGAACATGAAAAGACGGTTGCCCTACTCACAGATCGATTGTTCATCAAATATCTTACTATGAAGCTGGAACGGGGTATAAGAACTTTAGATTCATTCGTAAACAAACCAAAGGCAAACTCCAGAAAGGATAACGGCACCAGGAGAGACCTTTTACATGGTGATATTCGGAAAATCTGTAGGGAAGTCAATCGAAACCCAAACGGCACCAGTGCTTCCATTTGTGCAAGAGCTGGAATCGCTTCAAGATCTAGGCAGGCTTGGTGTAATATGCTGAATGAGATGGCAATGAACATAAAATCCATTCCAAGGCCTCCATTGAGCGAGCAAACAACAAAAAGAAAAACAGTATGGTTTGGCACAGAATTACATGAAAATGGATTTCCAGCGTGTCCTATTTACAGATGGGGATCGTAGTACTCTTGAAGGTCCCGATAGATCTTCCAAAGTTTGAAACTCGCACGGAACTCCAACTCATTACAGAGTTCATCCCCAACAAGAAGGTGGAGACATAATGGTTTGAGCGGGAGTCATTGGGGATAAGTTGGGTGGACCATTCCTAGTTGTTACCAGAAATGCGTGCACGCCTGTTGGATAAACATTTACATACCATTCTCACGTCGTTTCAGATGAGTTTATGCATGGCAATGCACCATTCCGCTTGGGCGACTGCAGACTTCCTTAAATCTTCAGGTTTATTTGGAGAAACCCTCATGTGCTGGCCATCTGGTTCTCCGAATTGTACACCATTATCAATCTCTGGTCAATATTGAAAAGAGGTATTTATGAGGGAGGAGAACAATCTAATTAAAATGGATGCCCTGTTGAGGATGTGACCAGAACAATAACGCCTTTCCAGAGCCAACTAATTACTTCGTCAGTGGAAAAAAGATTGTTTAACATTATTTAAAAAAATAGTAGATATAACGATAACTAAGTCCGTTATTTAACGTTTAGCACGTAGGATGTGCTTTTGTTTATTATTTTTTGCACCGAAAATATAATAAAGAGTAAAATGTTCATAATTAGATACTGTATGTTTGCCTTAATAAAACATTTACGATACTTACAATAAAGTGATGAACAGTGAACATTCCTTGCTAAAGGATAAAATGTCATAACTTTGTGAATATCGCATGAATTGGAATACAATTTGGGGGAATAACTAACCTAAAAGCAATCATTTGATTATACAATTTTTTTTTGTCATATATTTCGTGAAATATTGATATTTTACTAATCTGCAATGATGCGATTGACTCACTTATATATATATATATATATATATATATATATATTATTGGGAACGCTGATCATGCGGTGATAATGGTTGAAATCGCCCTAAACTCTAGACACAAAACTGAAGAGCCAGTGCTCAAAACAACGAGATATT
>NC_136489.1:84985187-85040187 GCF_053919585.1 Euprymna scolopes
CATTAATATGACGGCAGTTACGAAAACAATATATATTATAAGATATTTATTAAATAAACAGAAACATATGCATATAGCTGTGGTTTGGTGATGAAATTTGAAATTATCACGAACGAAGAACACTCAAAATGAGAGTTAAAATATTAACATATAAAAATGTATACGAAAGTGTGATTTGTTTTATGCATGGGTCAATGTCTTAAGTCATAACATTGATTAGTAAATAATCTATACTCCTATAAATTTGTCTTTTGTGTATTGATATTTATATTAAAACCCCTTTTTTCTATTCACTTTAAAATACATACAAATACAACTTTGGTCTATATCAGTCGTGGAATTGCATTCACTAACAACATATCTAGATAAATCACATAATCTCTTAAAAATTCATGTTAATTAATTCCCTATTAGTTTGTTTCAGTTTTCTCATGGAATGATCATCTTTAGGTAACTATTGCATGTAATTACATTAATGATTATATTCTACATGATGTATACTTGCGTAATATTTAAGTAAAATGTTTTTAATAAACACACATCTCTTTCCATATATATTTATGTATACGTATATATTTTTGTTTACAAAATTTTGCCTACCAGACTCGTCCCGGAGTTTTTGGTTTACGGGCATAAAACTTGATATATAAGGTATTTGAACCTATGCGGAACTTTATATTTGGCTTGTAGACCGGGGAAATAGGTATAAAAGTATTGATCTTACAATAAAATGAAACTTGTCGGGGGAAGGTCGAACAACCTCATTACGAATATACGTGCATAACGTAGAAGCTATAGCTTCATGTTTTAATTTTTAGCCTCGCAACAAACTTGTTTTTATATCACAGTGATTGACGGCAGAGAAAAAATAGATCGTAAGCTAAACGTTTTGGTTTCGATAATCTGTGGCTGCGCACGTGTTTTTTTAACTTTTAAAATTATTACTTTATTTTGGGTCCAGTAAATTATAATAATAACTACGAAACCTGGTCTAAGCAAAATGTCATATTTAAGCGTATTTAACGACCGGGTAATACCGCACAACCTGCTAGTTCATAATAAAACGTAAAATCTTAAGTAAAATTATATTGTATAAAATGTATTATCGAGACAATATTTTTATCTGCTAGTATGTCAATGCTGGCACATATGTTTTTAGTGACAGAAAACATCAGCGTATAGCAAAACTCTAATCGATTGATTCGATAAGAAAAATGTTCTTAATAAATTAATAAATTACATTGCACACTAGAAGGGTTTTGTTGTGGATATCTGGAGTTTGCGATATATTAATAGCACTTCAACGTCAAAAGCGTCTCTACTATATATATATATATATATATATATATATATATATATATATATACATATATTCTGATGGCACATCTATGATAAAAGACTAAGAATTAAGTAAACGCGTCCACGAACACTTAATGTAATCGTCTCAACAGGCTATCTCCCGCCAGCACGTAGACATTATGTCGGATTCTCCAGCATAAACTACTGAATATATTTGATTAGCCTCACAACAATGAAAGAAATCAAGAAAGTATTTACTCAAACAGACTCAGTCAAACAGTGCGAATAGCGAAATGCATGTTTAAATCGAAAATATTAAAATCATTTTTGGTCTACTGCAAATATTTTGAGAAGTGGATTATATGTTAGATGCCTTTAAGGATGTCTTGCACGTCTGTCTGCTTAAATTAATAGTAGTAAAAATAATTGCGGAAATTATATCACTTGTTTACATCACGTAAACTATATTCGCCAGATTTATTCTTAACTGACTCATAACAGTTTAAAAAAGAATTATCCATGGGTTCTGTGTTATTCGAGACAGTTGAGAACAACATCGATAAGATTTTTTCATGAAATAAATTCAATAAAAGTATACACAACAACAGTTTCATCTGTTCATGCTCTTTCTAAATCGTACTAAAGCTTTTCACGCAGAATTGAAGGTGCTGCTTAAACTGTGCTTGGGCGTATTAGACGACAAACAAAATATATTTCAAGTGTTAAGTCTTTACTATAATAGAATGACAGGACAAGTTCTTCACAAAGGCACAGATTCTGATACTTTTGGAAATCAATCATTAATTGAGGCCACGTTCTGTACGAGCTGCAACATCCCTCAGCACTTTCCTCACCGGTGTGATGTCTTATGCGGTGACAGATATTAACTAATATCAACTAAGGTCCGAATCAATCTAAAATATAAAGCCGTATATATCTCATTAGAGAAGTCATTATTGTCGAAGAATATGCTCGAATTGCGCATGATATATCCTATCTGCAATGAGCCTTAACTGCTCCAAAATGTGTTTCCTAATACTGACTTTTTAGTAAACCAAATATGTTTGTAAACTTGCACAAGAAACACACATCAAACTTAGATTAATGGCATTATCTACACAGGGCTAAAGAATGAGGTATACTACTAATATTTACGAAGTTCCGTTTTCTTTAACGGTTCCGTGTAAAGAGAATCGAAGCACTGATTAGCAAAATCAAGCAAACTTTATAAATAACTCCCTAAAAAGTCAGTACAGTATACGTTTGAATACAGAGCTGAAAGTGAATAATACTGTGATCTTGCCCTGTCTAACCTATAGATGCATAAACAGCACTGGAAAAATACCACTTTCGTAAGTTCCCTTGTTGGAATTTGTTGTAAGAACCATATCACGAATTATAAGGTTCTAAACATCAAGTACATACTCATCGATGCCTATTATGTGAGGTATGACAACCGAAAGGATAATAACCGCATGCCAATATTCTTGTTGGATGAATTACTTACAAATCATAAGGGAAGCTATAGCCGGAAGAACTGCGTCTATCAATCAGTGCATCTAATCTGCAACGGTGTATCTTGGACCAAATAAACAAAAGGGCAGCGCTAGTGCTCAATAACAGTTGTACGTTTACGTCCAAAAAGCTACATTCAACGCTGGAGTTGCTTATATATATATATATATATATATATATATATATATATATATATATATATATATACTAGCCGATTTATCCGAGCTTTGCTACGGATATATTTCTATTACACAATACTAATTGGCATTCTTTTAATATCTATGTAATTACAGGTTCGAAACCAAAACTTCTGGGTAAACGACATTTCTTGTACCACTGGTCAAAATGTAAATGAAAGTTTTACTTTACGTAGAAAAAAAAACTGTACAGGTCCGTTTTCAGTTTGTGTTGCTCTTAAAAATGTAAATTAGGATTTTTGAGGATAAACTATGCTTGGTTGTGTATATAAAAAGTATCCCATTTTTAATAAAGGAAGGACTTTCACATAAAAAAAAATTAATAAGCAAAAGATACGGCAAAAATTGAATTACACTTGTAAATTATATCTAAAAATAGCACGGTTCGTATACTGCAGAAATACTAAACAGATAAAAACACCCGCATTTTTGTACTTCTGCAATTATTTTTCTTTGAGTGTCGCTGAGACATAAAGCGACACCCCCTCCCCCGAAAAAAAACATAATTAAGTCGAAACTCCCCCACACAAATATATATTATCAACTAAATCAATTACCCAGACAGGAAAACATAAGATCTTTCTCAAAAGAAAATCGGAGAAAAAAAACTGAAAAAAAAAAAACACGTAGGAATATATCTGATATAAAAGCATTACTTTACCTTGTTTCTTTTTCAAAGTATTATGGAAACGATAATAAAATTCAGACAGTCAAGTGAATAGTTTAAAAATGATTTTAAAATCGTCCGTTGGAAATAAATTTTAACCTTTTGGTAAACGTGCTAACACCTTAAAATGAATCGCCATTTATAATCAAGACTTTAATAGAGGGCTAACGATTTAAAATATTTCGTCGAAAACTAAAATCATCCTTAGCCTAATTATTTATTTTTTTATCAATATTTGTAACTTTTACATTTATAGAAAATAAATAATTAAAACATATCATTTTATCACCATATCTCTCTATTTGGTTAAAAACTATATCCGTTCATAACCGGAAGTGAAATATCAGTGAAAATTACTTAAAATCTGCCAGTTTAGCAAATAGTACAAAATAACTTGAATGAAAAATTTTTAAATAAATTAAGTTTAAATAATACTCTTAAATAGAACAATTACGTCAATTACATTACTATAATCAGTAATTTTAATTGAGCGAATTATTTAAAAAGATTTTCTTTAATATATTATGGAAATTAGATTAGGTCTATTACGTACATTGCCTTCAATATAGTGTATATATATATATTGCTCGTTACACTATTTATTTATATAGTAAATCTTATAGTAAATAAAATTTATATAGATAACCGTTTTCAGCAGGAAGTTTTGTATATATTAATAAATTGTGAACAAACAAACAGACATGATTACGGATTTATATATATATATATATATATGCGTTTTATGACCACCGTCATATAATGTCGTTTCCTACAATGCTTAAACCAGCTTATTTTTAACACTGGTGTATGTAAAAATTTACTAACATATTTCTTATCTCTTAGGAGGAGAATTTTCCACATTTTGAAACTACGCGGAATAAGTATTAATTATTTGTTTTCGGCATTTTGTCGCAAAATAAATTTGACATGTAAATTTGAGTTTACTGTTTTAATTTATGCCCCACACACACACATATATATATATATATATATATATATATATATATATATATATATATATTAGTGATGGGGTATTCTAATATTTCGTCATTTCGATATAATTACCGATTCTCTTTTCAATTACTGATTTCTAACACAAGTAATGGAACTAATTTCTTATCTTTTTACTTAATTAAAGATCCGATGCCTTTGTAAATGTTCTAATTAATGCGCCCCCCTGCCCCGTATTATACTTTAATATAATTTTTAACATGCAAAAATTAACATTGGAGGTTTGGAGCGTTTTAAAAAAGTATATTTATCAAACTATTTTCTGTAATATTTTATTTGTACTTGAGACAATAGGTTTTTACTTTATATTGTAATAATGGTATGTTTTAAAGAGAATACTCAGCGTTGTATAAACACACCCAACCTTCCCATGTTAAGAAATGCTTTCGGAATAAACACCCCCAACCTCGAAAGCCGTAAACAGCAAAATTTTACGTAACTTTAAATAAGTAAGTACTTTATATATGGCATTCTGTATTCTATGACACCAATATTCGGAAACCTCGGAAAACTTATTATTTTCTAAATACTTGGATATTTGTATTTTAATTGTTATTTTAAGTTTTTAATTGAGACTATTTTGTCTCACTCCCCTACTATTATGAATTTTTTATCGTAATATTACATTATTTATTTTTCTTTTATATCTGTACAGTAAAATAATTATATTGAGCCGTATTAAATAAGTGTTAAAGATAACATCTTTTATTATTGTATTAAATAAAATAAAGTTGATGAGCCGTATGAGTCGTATTAATAAACGTTGAAGATAACATTTTATTATGCATATTTTTTTTAAAATCATGTTTGGCATATTTTTTTCAGATTATGCAAGAGTTTAATTTAAAAACGGTTTGTAAATTCCTCATGTTGCAATCGGCCTAAAATATTGCATATTATGAATCGATTAAAAAATCATATAAAATTTATTACTGTGAATAACAGAACAAAAAGAGAGGAAAACTAAATATGCAACAAATAAATGTTACCAGAGGCATACATTTTCTATTTGCGTAAGTTTCTTTGTGTTTAAACTTAGTTTATAGCATTATACTAAACTTAGTTCGTAAGAATAAAAAAATAGCTGTCCATAAACTTTTCACATGCATGCTAGAAAAACTCAAAGATCGAAAATTAAAAAAAAACACTGGTAGAAACACACCAAATAAATTTCATTAATCGAGGTAAAGTCTTCTACCCTAATCTAGGTTCTATTCCTGAGAGATAGGACAAAACAGAAAAGTTTGAATGAAATAATAACCATGTAACTTTTAATTCATACGCGAAACTTTTTTCCTACACGGAATTCTAAAATATTGCTTTTGTTCTTTCACGTAATCATTTAAAAAAGTGAAATCTAATTTTGAAGTAATGATCTAGCTAGAGGTGTTTAACTCTTGTTGTTATTGTTGTTGCTGCTGCTGTTGTTGTTGTTGGTATTATCATCATTATTATTGATATTATTATTATTATTATTGATATTATCATTATTAATATTATTATTATTATTATTATTATTTTATTTATTTATTTTTTTAATTTTAATTTCTTATTTTTAGCAGTTTCGCCCGGCTTTGCTCGGGCCCTATTTACTGTTCATAAGTCGATATGCATATGCATATATTAAAAAGTGTTAATATGTGCGGTAATGCATTTCTATATAATAGGCTTCCTTAACGGCCATAGAGTAAAGTTTGTAAAGACGACAAACATCCATTTTTGACCCCTTAACCTTTATTGTTTTGGGCTGAAATCAAATTAAAATGTGTGACCAAGGTCCTCGTAACCTACATCTAAAATTTCGACTGTTTAAACACAACATTGGCGGAGGAGTTTGGTAGAGCATGCAATGCTAATCTTTGTCAACTTTTACCGCTTGCCAACCAGATTCTTACCCACAAACCGATTAAAAAGAGTGCTGCCTGTCTGAATTCGCTTTATGTAAAATTACAAATGTTACGACCTCAAATTGATTTAAGAATTTTCTAGAGACCTCAACGGGAAAATCAGTTGAACTTTGACCCCTTGGAAGCCAAATTTTCAAGAAATATCTATTAAAAAGCTTGCCCCATGTCTGAATACTCTTTCTGTAAAATTTCGAATGTTTGACCAAAAATTGGATGAATAATTTCATAGAGACCGCTGAGGTCAATTTAAAAAAAAACACTTTGACCCCAATTATGGCATGTTAACATTTATTGTTTTGGGCTCAAATCATATTATAAAGTTAGATTTATGTCAAAGTAACCTATATCTAAAATTTCAAGTGTTTAGACCCAAAATTGGTGTAGGAGTTCGGTAGTGCTCTCAAAGGGTAAATCGTTGAACTTTGACTCCTTAATAGCCAAGTGTCTGGCCGAAAACCAGTTAAAATATTTTCCTAAATCTCAATACACTTTATCTCAAATCTCGAGTCTGTAGACCGTAAATTGACAGTTATTTGGTAGGGAGTGTACACGGAACTACATGCAGACCCCCAAACATACACATACATTTTCACTTTTATAGATGTCTAATTTAGTAAAAATCATAAATATTAGGTTTCTTTATTAGGATATTTTATTACTAAGTTTGACGACATAAATTACAATCTAGATTTGATTAAATAGTTGTTACTCTATGAACCAGGCGTAATGTGTTTACCGTTAAGTTTAAACGCAGGGATTTTAAGTTGTTTTAAGGAACTGATGAAATAAACAAACTTATTTTAGTATGCAGATGATTATTCTTTTTTCTGATATTTAAGTATTTATTTCATTTATCGAGGGAATTTTGATCTTAACATCTCTTTCCATGTTTTGAACTTCGGGTTATCGATGTTAAAAATCACGCGTAAGATAATTATACTAATCCGAATAATTCAAATTATACGAAAACAAATGTATTATACATTTACTTTTTGGTTTGTTTTTAAATTGTTTTCTTTTCAAGATTAGTGCCTCTTCACTGAAAACCGAAGATAACATTCTATGGTAAGTAAATTCCCAAAACGCTTTTATTATTAAAAAAATATTCGGAACTTGTTTCTATGTATAAGAATAAACATACATTCAAAGAGTGTATATATTTAAAGTATATATATATATATATATATATATATATATATATATATATATATATATATACATATATATGTATGTATGTATGTATGTATGTATATATAATAGTTGCATGCCTTAAAGAAAATCTTAATCATTCTTGTTGCTTGTTTGCCATAATATCATTTCATTGACAAAACACGTATCAGTGCATATACTAAAGTATAGTATCATTTATTACAATCAAAGCCTGTTTCTTAAATTAACTAATAAATACTACCCAGGATAATTTATATATCAAAAAATGGTACGTGTTTCCCTTTTAATTTTCGACAGCATAAACGTCCCACATAGATTCATAACCAACGCATGCCCCTAGTAACCAATACATATCCTTTTTTAAATTTTATTCTTTCTTTACAATTACTATTAGGTTGGGCGTACTCTTTCAAATAAGTGATAGCACTTAGAAATAGGCAAGCTTTTACACCAACGTACACCTTTCCGCTGCTATAACTTGGACGCAAATAATTGGGGAGGGGGGTAATTATGTATGAATTCCTCCTTTTCATTATTTTCCTTCAATTATATTACATTTGTATACATACTATGTAAAAATGACAGATTCACTTTATAATGCACGCTTATTTTTAATCGTTCGTGGGGAGAGTAGTTTAACCGGAACCTTCCAGCTCGCTATATATATTACGATAGCACAAGCTTTATGTATTATGTAATTGGAATTTATTATTGGGATTAGTATTATTTATTAATTTATTTATTGCTGACTATTATCCTCATCTTTCTTAGTTGTTGTTTCACAACGTTTCGGCCAACTTGCTAACCGTTTCGGCCAACGTGCTAACCGCGACGGTACAGGGACTTTTAATTACTGCTATCAATAATTATTGTCATCTTACCATGTTTTTGGCCAAGTAAGTCTCTGGGCGGCTCTGGATAGGAGTTAGACCATTCTTACATGGAACCCTAGATATTCAACGCCTCTATCCACTTCGTCAGGGGCCCTGAAGTGTGATCAAGGTTGGAGTTTTTGGTCTTGTAAGTCCACGTTTATTTATGATCTTCCATGATCGGATTCATCTTTCTTAGTTGTTGTTTCACGACGTTTAGGCTAAATGTTCCTTTGGCCTTCGTCAGGTGGTCAGAGGCATAGTTGGTCAAAACATCGTGAAACAGCAACAAGGAAAAAAGTGGAAAATAGTCCGCAATAAATAAATTAGCATAGGCTTTGTTCGATGAATAGCAGGTCGTCAAAAAAACTAACATCCCAAGTTTTCACCCAAAATACCAATTCGTATGTGAACAGTATGAAAACAAGTTAACTTATGTCATGTCTTCATATTAATTTGTCTTCCTGTAATTAGATTTACTATACTTTAGGAACAACTTACAAGACATTATATTCCAATAAAGCTACAATACCATACGCGCATATTTTATACATACGCTGGCATACGGCGGCCCAACTTATGTTCTAAGGGATAACTCTGTTTTTATACGACTCCACAGTGATTTTAGGAGCTTATAGACTGCCATATACATTCCCCTGTCTCGCAGAGAATCGAAAATGTGAGACGTGGGTTGGCATAGGATTCGAACTGCATTAATTCCTTTTGCCGTGTTTCACTTTATTAGGTTATTAAATTAATGTACACGCTACTTTAGTTGAACTTCTTTTTATCTTTACTTTATAGGATACCTCTGGTGTAATAACGTTTTGAGTTATTTCTTTTTCTGTTATTCATTTTTTATTACATTTTCACCCCAAACAAGGGACTCTGCCACTTTGGTTTAGGGGGCAACAACTACTGGGGTACTATGTCGGGATTTGGGCAGCAAGATGTCGGTTCACGTTACACTTGAACTTCTGCATGTCAGTACAGTTTGGGAAGCAGGGACCTGGAATGGAATTCCAGAGTCTAGCGGTTCTGGGGAAGAAACAACTGGAGTAGAAAGATATTTTACATCTAGGGATCTCTATTGTGTGGGGGTGGAATTTAGCTGCCTGTCGGGTTTGTCGAGGGGGTCTACGTCGTGGGGGAGCAAGTGCCCGCAGTTCGCCATATCATTCTCCATTAAAATACATGTAGAACAGGCAGAGGGATGCAACATTTCGTCGATGTTGCATAGGATGATACTTAGATGCGAGTTCAGGGCCTTTCAGATTGCCGAATGTCTTTTGAACCTTGTCTAGGAGCGAGAAAATAGTAGCGGATGCACCAACCCAAATGTGACAGCAATACTCCATACATGGGCGAATGGTGGCCTTATAGAGGTGTGAACGTTAGGCCAAGCAGTTTGAAGGACGTACTCTCAGATACAGAGTCCCTGGCCATTGTTATTGGTGGCAGAGAAGGTGTCTTGTAATTATTGAAGGAAACCAGTTTAGTCTTGGCATCGTTGAATGTGGCCATCCATTTTTGTCCCCATTCCATAACAGATTGGTGGTAATCCCCAAGTTTTTTTGCCATTTCTTTAGATATATGTTCATTTGTTTTCCTCTCATGCCTGGTATAGAGTGTGGTGTCATCAGCATATATACCCATCTCAGAGACAATTTTGTCGGGGAGGTAATTAATGGATATTAGGAACAATAGCGATCCGAGAATAGACCCCTGAGGCACTCCCGCATTTACATCATATTGTTTAGATGTAAGACCGTTAACGACAACCTGGATTTTTCTCTTATCTAAGAAGGATTTAATTATGTTAAGTATTCTACCAGTGATACCGTATGATCTAATTTTCCTGAGAAGAGCCTCATGCCATACCCTGTCAAAAGCCTTACAGATATCTAGAGCTACCGCTCTGCCCTCCCCCGCTTTGTCCAGTGAATGGTATATACGTTCAGTGATTACAGCTAGGATGATTGTTGTGGAACGGACTTGTCTACATCCATATTGTTTGTCAGTCAGAAGTTTAGCATCTGTAAAGTGATGGACTAGAGCATGGTTAATTATGGTCTCAAATATTTTTTCGAAAAGTGGGAGGAGGCTAATGGGGCAATAACTTGATCGTCAGTCCTTTCGCCAGAATTCTTGAATACTGGTACCACAGAAGCAGTTTTCAACCAGCCGCTAAGGCATGATTAATTAAGGTGTCTGTTGTAGAGTTTGGAGAGAACTGGAGCTACTTCGGCTGAGTACTTTTTTAATAGCATAGCTAGGATGAGATCGGGTCCACATGCTTTTGAAGTATCAAGGTTCTTATGATAGCATGTACCTGAGCAGGGGTGATTTTTATATCCTCTAGCGTGGCGTCTGGCTGCAAAGGAAAGTCGGACAGGGGGCGGTTGGAAGGGCCCAGTGTGGAGTTTGAGGTAAACCGACTGGCAAGCATATTAGCTTTGTCGGTTGCTGAGAAAACAACCTCGTGATTGTTGGTTAGTGGGGGAATTGTTGATTGCCCATTATTTACTACACTCTTGTAGATTTTCCAGAAGTGACGCCTTCCTAATTTGTTTCCTTCGATGCGGTTTTTAGTTGTTTAAGTAAAATCTCTCTTAGCTGTCGCTATTTCTTTCTTAATGTTACTTCTAGCTTCTATATACTTTTGTCTGATTGAATTGGACTTATGTCGGTTAAATCTGCGGAATGCATGCTGCCTTTGAGCAATAGTAGGTGCGCAGGTAGACGTAAACCATTGGGGAGAGTGGGGCTTGCTACAAAATTTCCGTATGGGACATGTGCTTCAATTGCTGTTTTGAACCATTCCCTGATCTCATTTGCGCACTGTTCAGCAGAAAGAGAAAAATATTTCCCCATGGAGCATCTCTGATTATATCTCTGATGGCTTCCCAGTCAGCCTTTTTATAATATATCGTTGTTTAGAACACTTGCTCTTTAGTTTTGGGTCTAGAGTTTAGGGCGATTTCGACCATTATTACTGCATGATCAGCGTTCCCGAGTGGGATGTCAGCATTTGTAATACAATCCTCGGGAACTGTGGTAAGAAACAGATCAAGACGTGATGCGTGTTGTTCTTGCTGGTCAAGGAAACGGGTTGGAAACGTAACTATTTATGATAGGGAGTGAGATATAGCAAAGCTATGTGTTGTGCTGTCCGCTGCATTTGAGTAAGTAGATAAACATAACTGCTAGAAAAGATGTTCAAGGAGAACCCCACTAAAACATTGTTCATGTTGGGAGACGATTAAACGGACAGCGTATTTTTAATATGATTTTTTTTAATGATTTTTTCCGGAGTTTCGCATACACTTTTTGTTTCGTAAATTGTTAATTAATAATACAAATTGTTTTTCTATCGCATCTCTTTCTATTTACATTATAGATTTTGAAATCATTTTTGTCGCCTTTTCTTATTACATTAAGTTTATATTTAAGTTATACTGATTACCAACTATTTATTATTATTTTTAAATATTATATCTTTCAAATATTTTTCAGTGTTTAAACCTTTTAGGAAGGGAAACGTCGGTAAGATTCATACATTTTTACAGAGTAATCACAGTTTGCAAGATCACTTAATTTTTATCAATACTTATGTTTATTCGATTGTCAGATGAAAGTATAGAATAGTTTTATTCCCCATACAGTACTTAAGTTTAGAATGTTTTTTTTTATTATTGCGTAATATCATGG
Organism: Euprymna scolopes; assembly: GCF_053919585.1. Lineage (NCBI taxonomy): Eukaryota > Metazoa > Mollusca > Cephalopoda > Sepiida > Sepiolidae > Euprymna > Euprymna scolopes. The sequence goes on from NC_136489.1 coordinate 84,997,537, forward strand.
TCCTCGCTCCCCCGAAAAACCAAGTTTGGATTGACTATCGATCCTTTATCTGCGATATATCTAGCTGCATGAAAAAGCAAGAATCTGTGTTGAAACATTTTTTTAAAAGTTGCTTTAATATAGAATGATTTTTGTTTTATTGTTATATATATATATATATATATATATATATATATATATATATATATATATATATATATATATATATATATTAGGGGGCGCATGTGTGTGTGCGTGTGTATGGGTATGTATGTTTCTCTGTCTGTGTCTGTGTTTTGCAGTGCATATGTGTGCTGGTGTATCATTTTTATGTAAAAAGAAAAATGGAAAAATGATAATGCATAGAAAACATGTATGCATATATTATAAAATGCATTTTAAGTCGAATAAATAATTCATACAAGCCTTATGAGTAAACACACAGTATGGCTTCGTATCTCAGCGTGCCACATGTGTTCATCTAACTACACCGAACACAAATGCTATAGCGTAAATGCGCCACCGCAAAAAAAAAATAATAACGAAAAAAAGACAATGCCCTTTCCTGTATAGATACATTTGATTTCCTGTATTATAACACACACACACACACACGAATCCGGCATCATAATGTTGAAGAGGAACTTACAATATAGCGAATTAATTATTCAACGATTTTTCTTTGAAATCCTCGAACCTGTTCGTAATTGGGTAAGTTCACGATGGCGCACTAAATTGGACATCGGGATCGTGGAAAGGCCATCGAAATCGGACGTTTATTTATAATTCATACTCACTTAGAGGAAGAGATATAAAGAAAGAGAGAGGGGGATGGTTTTCTTTTCGATGCAAACATACAGTCGACACAATGTCTACTATTAACTTCGTTGCGCTGAGGACCATTTACATAGAAACGATCTCATAAAGATAGGGAAAGTAAGTGGTTTCTTTGAAAGTATGCAACGACACACATTGCTTTCTTCCTAAAGGAGTAAGCTAGCGAACTGTTTCAAAAGCTTAATTCCTAAAGAATTTTGTTTTCAATTTATAATAATAAGACTATGTAAATATAAAAAAAATAAGGTGGGTAATTGTATTCAATTGTAATAGCAGGTGTGTGCATAAATATTTATAGCAATGCACTAAACATAACACACACGTATATGCACATACTATCCCAACGTCAAAGTAAAATATATTCATTTATAAATCTGGATTCGACTGCGCTAATGATTTCAGTCTTGTTTTTATTCATAAGTAAAATTATTTGAAAATTAGTCATAATCACAATCAGTTCGTCGTATTTCGACGATCACACAAAGGAGAGTATAATGGAGTATTGTAGCGTAAGTACGAAGCTAATCAAATAGCCCTCCTGTTGAAGTCCTACTACAGCTGACACATATGTAGGCCTCCTCAACAGGTGGAGGTACTGGCTCCCGTTTACAGAATCTCCTGCCTGTTTACAACTAGATATTTGCTTTTCTAATCCCGTCTGACGGGCCAGCTAATTCCATCTTCAAGATCTTCGCACACACATATGCACAGCATAACCATATATATATATATATATATATATATATATATATATATATATATATCAGCATTAAGCTCCGACGTTGCCCGCGATTGCATAGGGATCAACAATTATTTTACCATCCTATACATTTATTGTCATCGAAATTGCTGAAATCTTTTATTAATTAATCAAATCGGCTGATTGCCTGCCCTAGTAAGAGAGCTCTCGCAGTATACCAGCAGGAAACTCCACATGCCTCTCCGCACTGACTCTGTTCACAACAAATTGTAAATTACATTGCGCTGTACAGAACTTTCTGTTGATTTTATGAAATTATCTGTTAATAATGGTTTTAATTAAAGTTTTAAATTCTAAAGTCAATTGTAGTCTAAGCAGAAACATCCATTTCTGTTTTATCAAAGAATAAACGTTTAATGTTATTAAATTATTATTACATAATCACTTAAATAAAAGTTAACTGTATAAAAGTATTATGGATCAATTGTACTCTAAAAAGGATTCATTTCGAGAGCACTCCTGAATTATAATATACTATATAGATTACTTTACTCTAGGATTATATGCACGTGTGGTTAAAAACAATCTCAGTATGCAAATAGTGTACCGGGAGAAAGTGTAGTATGCCTTACCGCAGTGATTTAGTCATGAATTCACGGTGGAACGTGCAATTTATCGCTCTGACGAAAACAGCATTAAACTCCATTTTAAAGCTGTTATTGAAAAAATCAAATTGGGCAAATTATGTCAGGGACCTAACATCTATACAATGTAGCCGCCTTCAGCCTCAATCATCGCATCGATGCAGGTTCGAAACTAGGATCAAACCTTTTCCACAATCGCCGGCAGGAGCTCGAAGACTACTCGGGGATGGCGGATATCAGGCTGGCTTTGGTGTTTTGGAAGGTTATGCTGGTGATGTTCTCGACATATGATCAGATTAGCCCGGTTGGTTCTAATCAGTGAAAGTTGAAGCCCAGTGAGAGAACGGTACAAAGTCATAACCCTCCTTCTTAAGCTAACCCTAGGTATTTTTGGACTTGTAAGCCGACGCCGAGTCCTGCTGTAACACCAGGGTTTGTCAGCTTATTGCACCACGGGATCACTGCACTGTTCGGCATCATGATATTGCTGTTAATGATACTGATGTTATAACTTGGATCAGTGGAGCGTATGATCTCGTTCGGTGAACATTGTGTCACTTTCAGCCATGATACAAGGTTTCTATCGTATGTGGATTCATACAGAATACGCCTATATATAGATAGTCTGCAACAAAATTCGTTCGCGATTTTCACCAAACGAAAATCGAATTATCTCGTTTTCTGTTTAGCAACAATTTTATTTTTTCATTTTGTATCTCTGTTTGTCTGCCTGTATGTCTGTATCTCTCCCTCTACAACAATGCATATATATATATATATATATATGCATCTATATATACATATTGTTACATATATATATATATATATATATATATATATATATATACACACACACATATATATATATGCATATATATGCATATATATACACATATGCATGGATATATATATATGCATATATATACATATACATATATATATGTTTGTATATATATATATATATATATATATATATATATATATATATATATATATATATTTGCTTATTCTCTATTTCAACAACCATGGAAAAAATGTGTCATAGTTTAGCATTTCGAAACTAATTGCTAAGAACTGTGTATAAAAGTTCATGCTTTGTAATCAATACTGCTTATCCTTTAATTCCAAAATTCCCCTCCATAAAGAAAAAAAACACTCAGTGGCATCTATATGTTTATACATAATAGCACCAAACCCGCCGAGAACTTGATTCTAGTAAATAGAATAGCCTTGACGTAATTCTAATCATAGTACTCAAAATACTTGAACTAGAGCTAGGTCCGACTGTGACAAATTAGTTTAAGTGTTTCCCTACAGAATACTGGTTCTCAACACCGCTCGTGCTTTGTCTATCTGCATAGTGTTTAAAATGTGTTATATATATATATATATATATATATATATATATATATATATATATATATATATATATATATATATATCATCAACTGCTCAATAAAATTAATTAGTCTCTTGTTTGAATTAAGGATAAATAGAGAAGCAGGCAATCATTTAATCAAAATCAACATACTCAGATACATGCACTATGCTTTCTGCTTTGCAAGATCTACGGTAGTTATGCTTACTGTTATATCACACAGAATCAGTGAATATATTGAAGGAACTGTCATATCTAGAGCGATTGCTCTTTAAAAATTAAAGTGCTCTACAGGATTAAGCAAGTTCGAGTTGACTAGATCGAGTTTACTAGATTTCTAGCGAGCTCGAGTTGACTAGATCGAGTTCACTAGATTTCCAGCTAGGGAATATCCGGAAATACTCTGCCAAATTGTAAATACGTTCCCTCCGATGAGAGTATCGCTGATAAGCAGAAGCAGAAGTTCATAAAATCAACAGTTAATCAAGTTCTATCCTGGGTTAAACGTGCTTACTTATTTTCACAAATGATTTTTAAAATCACATTTTTGGATCAGTCATAGACGTTTATGAATATAATGATACAAAAGGTAAAGCCAAAAAATGAGACAAGTGCAAAACTCTCCCTATTTCGAACTTTTTCATTCATAGCCATTTAGGGACCATTCCAAGATAACATCATCTTAGAATTAACTACTCCTTTTTAATTTTCCTTTACTTTCACCACATACTCCTTATTTTTACTCCACTGACAAATGTTTATTCATGATATATAGTTTTATTTATTTTTACTTATATTTTCTATATTTTATTTTTTAATATGTTTTCTAATTTTACATGCATGCATATTAATTTTTCCTCTCATATCTTTGGCTCCTTTTATCGCAAGTAGATATCCACTAAACCGCTTCACCACATCTCACAAACATCTTATTGACCACCTTCTTCAAAACAATGCTCCCGTGAACCATTTACCTCATGGCATAAAGGACAAATCTATCCGTTACCTTATTACATTAAATTAGGCATTAACTAGAGTAAATTCAATAAATAATCGACACACTAAAAGCTTACATTTCAAAGTTTTTAAAATTTTTTTAAAAATCAAAATGCTCTTTCGAAGAGCCGTTTGTCTTTACAATCTGAATATTTTCACCACAATTCAACCAAATTGATTTACGAATGCTAAAATTCTCGAACAAATATTGCTAATATCTGAATACATCTTTACAATTGAACACCATTTAGAATATTTTTTCGTCTTTATATATTCTAAAAAATATTTCGAACATTTTTTTAAAACATTAAAATGTTCGCATGTTTAACTAGATTTAAAATTTATTTTTTAATACTTTTCCTTCCGAGAAAAAATTCACAAATGCTTAAATTTTTTGTAATAAAGAAAATAAGATTTGCTTTAGCTTGTATTCCGAGTGTGCGAAATTACTTATCTGCCATATTTCAACACCCTAAATATATCATTTAAAATATTAGGCATTTTTATCTGGAAAACATGTACCTATCATTATTAGTTTTTATTATATTTATATTTCCGTTTCAAAATTTAGTATTTCCAATTCCGAATATATATATATATATATATATATATATATATATATATATATATATATATATATATATATATATATAAAAGTGAACGTGTCTGTCTGTCTGTCTGTGTGTATGTCTGTCTGTGTACATTTCCCTAGGACATAACTCTGTCAATTTTTAGTCTATAGACTCGAAATTTGAAATACCGGGTACTGAGATTTGGGAAAATCGATGTGACGAGTGTCAGCCAGAAATTTGGCTGTTAAGGGGTCAAATTTCAACGATTTCACCTTTAAGAACTCTACCAAACTCCTCCGACAATTTTGGGTCTAGACACTTGAAATTTTAGATATAGGTTCCTTGAACATGGATCTAACTGAATAAAGTGATTTGAGCCCGAAACAATAAAGTTTAAGGAGTCATAATAGGGGTCAAAGTTTTAAAAAATTAACCATTTTTTTTTTGCTTTTTTTGAACAGCATACACCTCCAAACACCCGAGCAACGCCAGTCACACCTGCTAGTATATATATATATATATATATATATATATATATATATATATATATATATATATATATATATATATATATTTACATATACACACACCCGCACACATTCAAAATTTATCCCAAACATTCAAAACGTTTCGGCTGCTCCTATAAATAATTATTATTTATCTGGTGCTTCTTTGTTTTAATGTACAACGCCTCGAATATTCTTAAACTATTTACATTTCTCTCACTCTGAAATACCCTTGTATTTTCTACCATAATTGTTCGAAATTCCGAGTGATGGCAGCTATGCCTCTTCAAATGTTGTGATATGGAGCTAGGGTCAGAGAGATTTAGAGTCAATCTTCACGACAATGTGTTAGTTATTGAACCAATGTAGCTACTAGTATTGGAGATAAAATATCCTATTGGGCAGCTGAATGTTTAAACTACATCGGTCCTTTCGAACAGGTCATTTGCCGCGTGATGTTGTTTATCATTACAAGGCTTGCTGTCTGTAATTTTTGTAATGTATGATAATTTTTTTATTATAGTTGGGATCCACGTATCTATGGATTATATTTTTAAGAATACTTTCATCAATTTTTGAGTTCTTGCGTAACTGGTTACGGTAATATATATTAATAGATTGATAATATTTTTGGATATTATTAATTTGATTAAAATTGCTAATGGCTAGTTTTATTTCTTTATCTACAAGAGAGTTTGGGAATGTATTATTTACTAACACTTGTTTTGTATTTTTTAATTCATTAAAGAATATTTTTGTTTGAGAAATCACCTTTGCACGATGTATAAGATTCCTTATTATATTCATATTATAACGGAAGGAACATTCGCTTTTCAAATTTAAAATACAGGAATTAACAGATGTAGATTTTTTTAAAAAACAGATGTGATACATCCATCGCTACTAGAGTTAATGAGAACGTCTAAAAACGAGATTTTATTATTAGTTCTTAGTTCGTATGTGAAGTTAAGAACGGAATTATTCTGAAATACATGGTGACTCCCCAAAAAACAAAAGCTAAATGGAGGCCATCTAGAACATATGCTGTAGAACGAAGTAAAAAAGCCTAATACCCTTGTGTTTTGATGTGATGTTTTTAATATATAAAACAAGTTATGACAAAAGTTTCATTTCATTCGAACAAAACACTAAGAAAGGGGGCCTAATTAGAGTCGGGCCCCTTTTTTGGGGTCACCCTGTTTACCCTTTAAATATTCTATTTCCTCTGTGTTATTGGCAAGAATTCAAACACCCAGCACACATCCTACATAGACGCCACTATAAATTTCAGCAATAGAGTGACATTACATAAGAGAAACATCAAAATTGCAGATAACAGGCACCTCTATGTTTCAAAACACGTACACACATGCAGTGGAAACAGCTTCAAAAATAATGCCAATCTTCCAAGCAGACAATTATTTTTATTTACTTACACAGGAAAAAAAAACTTCATCACCAGATTCACTCCCGAACCGAACAGAGCCTTATATCAACACACAAAAACATGAAATGCAAGGCACAGTCGCATGCACATCCATATACATATACATATACACACTCACACATACATCAGAACCGACACATTAAAACACACACACGTGCGCGCATACAACCACACACAGACATAACACCCCTATCTATAATACAACACACTGAACAATACTAACCCTAGGTAACCTCGAAACCAACAACACAGAAAACACCTAGGACCATGGTATAATATCTGTTCCAACACCTCTCTCCTTCCTCAGTCAGTGGAGGAGAACCCCCTAATGACTGAGACAACTATCATCCCTTCTATCATCCCCCTCCCATACATATACCCCCTCCAATTGGCCCCCCTCTGGGGAACAAAATCTACCCCACACTAGGAACCGATCCTGGGTCTGGCCATACCCACATGGGGAGACAAATAAATAGTAACATTAAAAAATCCCCTAAACATATATTTTTAAATACACCCTTCTATCTAAACAAACATAATATAAGGAATACCCGAAAAGACTGAAACGAAAAATCACAATACTAAAATCCAAGAATCCCCCTCAAAAATAAATAAAAATTAAAAATAAATATCAAAATATAATGAAAGCACCCCTACCCTTATTTCAGAAGAGCTGGTCCACCCCTCCTCACACATACACATTAGTAACGACCTTGGATCAAAGCCACTTTCCTAGGGAAGCAAATAACCTCATAATACTATAAAACAGTACACACATTCTCAAACCAATAAAAGAAAACACACACACACGCACACACACCCTACCCTAAGGGAAAGGGGAAAAACACAAGCAGAAAGAGAGAATGAGAGAGAGAGAGAGAATTACAACACGAGTGACTACAGCCGTGGTCAGCGGCCTCGACAAGCCCAATAAAAGTGTAATAAAAATCGAACATGCCAATGAATAATAGACACTTACATGCCTCCACCCCTTAGAAACACTTCAAATGAACTACGAAAATACCATTTTTACATCTGCAACACATTTAAAAATAATTTCTGTACAGGACGCTTCACAGAACGTCTGAAACGCGTAAAAAGGATTTCAATGATTTAAAAACATTATTACAATGATCCAAACATAATTCTCAATGAAAAACCAAGACACGGAATAATAAAATAATGCTAAAAATACACAGTGTTGGCGACTACCCCCTTATTAAAATATACATCTTTCTTTCGTTGGAATTTCTTAACCCATTATATATATATATATATATATATATATATATATATATATATATATATAGGCAAAAAAAAACATCTAGTCAGTAAGTCATTTAATCACCTGCAATTACTGCATCAACTCTCTCAATTTACTATAATACCCTTTTTTTTATTTTTCAAGGGATCATCAGTTGTTTACCATGAAACCCTGTTTCGGGGATATATATATATATATATGGGGTTACTTTGGCAGCATTTAATTAAACGTCACTGATGATTCCTATTTGTTTCCCGCTACATCCCCTCATTTTGACGGGAAGTGAGTTAGAGTAGTGTTTGTGTATTACCATGTACTCATCATCACCGCAAATGTTTCCAACTCTTATGGGGCTGCTTCAGTTATGTCATGACTTACAATAAGACAATTAGTGCATACATTAGAAACACGTCTACTAAAATAGAAAATAAGAAATAAACAGAATATGTCACAAAAGTTTTAGGCAGAATATAAATGATAGATAAATATATTAGATGGTTACTACAATAACAAAGCTACTGTTTAAGTCAACTGATGATCTCATCGGGTATAGGGTATCCAATGATGACCTTTAGCAAAAGGTGAGCTTAACTAATAAAGGTAATCAGTTCACCGAACAATGGTTTTAGTATTGTCGTAAGAATCTAATTTGCTTATCTGACTAAAAATCAGCTATATACACACACACACGCGCATACATATATATATGTGTGTGGGTGTGTGTGTGTGTGTGTGTGTGTGCGCTGAGATTGTATAAGGAGAAAAACCATTGCCTTCTTAAACTTTGACCAGCTCGAACATTTTTCTCCTCACCAAACCAGACCTTTCGCATGATTCTGCCTGTCTTACTAACAAAATTCTATTGAATCTGAAATTGCTTCACAAACAAGAACACGGTGAAAAAATGTTGGCATGTTTCGAATCTAATCGTTTGCCTCTCTGAATTGGGGCCAAGTTTCGAGGGACTGTGGCGGCCAGGGGTTTTCCAGCCAAAAGCACACGTTGAGAGCCCTATCGCATTGAAATTCTTCTTTTTTTTTTGTACTGTTATTATGTGCTATCTGTGTGCACCATTTCTAAGCAGGTTGTTCTTTTGCCAACTCCAGTTGTTGCCGACCGATCGTCTCCTGTATCGCTTCCGCCTCGGATCATCGACCAACAAAGTGGCGAAGGTGTATCAAATGCTATAGAAACACTAAGAATAGAATGAATAATAATAAGTATAAGAGGACAAGGAATGTTCGCGAGACATTAGAAAGATTTTATGTATGGACAGGGGTGTCTGAAACGCGAAAAATTTGAGAAATATATGGGTAAAACAAGTGAGTTATAAAGCTGTTTTAGCTTTTATCGTGCGGATAGAGCATGTGAAGTATATATGGGCATTTCAATACACACACGCACACACACACAAACATAAACACACACAAATATATATATATTTATATATATATATATATATATATATATATATATATATATATATATATATATATATATATATATGATACACAGCATGGGGGCTTGAAAGCCAAATCCCAACGGAATGTTACGAGAATAAACAAATATATTGCTCGCTTGAAATTTATAATTTATACATATACTAGCAGTTCAGCAAGGTTTTACCCGGGGCCTATGTACGGTCCATAACTTTATGTTCATATGTAAATATGTATATATTAAAAAGTTTGACTCATGATCAGGTAAGCTACATTAAAAATTTCAAGTGTGTAGGCCCAAAATTGGGAGAGGAGTTTGGTAAAGTCTGCTAAGGTCAACTCTTTAAACTTTAACCGCTTGGCAGCCAATTTTTTCCTAAAAACTGATTAAAAAACATGATGTATGTCGGAATACCCATTATGTAAAATGTCTAATGTTTATACCCAAAATTGGCTGAAGAGTTTGCTAGAGAACGCAAGGGTAAAATGCGTTAATCTTTGACCCCTTGGTAGCCATATTTCCAGGCGAAACCCGTTTAAAATGCTTGCCCTATGTCTGAATACACTTTATATAAAATATTCATTTTCCGATCAAAATTTGGCTGAGTAATTTGGTAGATATTGCAAAGGTTATTTTTTAACTTTAACCGCAATTTTAACCACTTCATATTTGTTATTTTGAGCTCCAATTAAACTAAAACGTTCGATCCATGTCCCAGAAAACTACATCTATAATGTTAGTTTTTAGACCCAAAATTGGCGGATGAGTTTGTTAGAGTTTTCAAAGGACAAATACTTTAGTACGTGACTATAGATGATTACCTGTTTTATAATTTTACGTCAATAGGCAGGGTTTTTTTTTCTAGTAGATGAGATCAATATTTCGCGATTTAATGCATTTTTATTTATAGCTATCTTTTTCCATTTTGCGCACTCGGTCTTAAGTTTCAGTAGGCTGGCATTTATGCTGTTTTTATATACAGATGCGTTGAAAGAATTGCTTCCCACTAAAATGAATACATTGTCACTGTAATGCACATACATAGGTTTTTTTATTCTTAAGATCTGCCATGTAAAATTCACTAAACGTTGGTCTGACAAGAACCCCTCGCAACTCGATCTAAATGAGTATATATGTGACCTTTGGGGTCATAGAAGGGTAGTTTTGTAGTACATATTAATATTAAAAAAAAATTATTCTAAATTTAATGTTGAGTGAGTGACGGATTATTGTAAATATTAATAATTATACCAATTTTTCCGGCGACATGTACAATGGCGAATATATTTTCTATATCGGGTAAAATAAATCATTTTGTCTTCTGGTTCCATCGGTTTTTGCATTGATATTAGTATATGTTTGGCTTGCTGGAGTTGTCTTAAATAATCGGGCTATTATGTTTGTTTACGGTTTTTGGAAGAAGATAGATAGGAGTAGGAATTTGCGATATTATAGGTCGAGATAGGCGCATTAGCTGTAGCTACCATGATCATAAAGCCAGGTTTATAGTCTTCAATTATTTTGGGGAGTTGAAGATATCAATTTCAACTTTATTTGCTGCAATTAATTCGGTAACATCCTTTAAAAAAAAGACGTAGGAGATCGAATTATTATTATTGTTTGTTTTTGTTGTTTTTTTTGCATATTTTATAGTCATCAAAGATCTTTTATAGCTTTTTTTTATTATAATCTGATTTATTAAATGCAATGTATACGTTTGTTTTTCAGTTTTTATAACTATATATGAATGGCTACAGAGTTTTTTGGACGTATTTTTTTCAGATCAGGAGTTAGTATAACATTTTGTGGTGCTTTTTATTATCAAATCACGTTTTATGGCCTACGCTTTGGAATATCATGTAAACCAGGTCATGTGGTGATATGTGGTGATTTTATTTTCCTTTTATTGGATAGTAATGAATTAAGAAATTAATTCGATCGCAGTTTTTTTTTTGTTTTGTTTTGAAGGATAAATCGTTGTGTAAGATGGTAATTCGATCCCAGATTTAGGAATTCGTTTCCTGATTCCCCTAGTTTGTAGCCCAAAAAGATTTATGTGAATTTTTGTGTCAGCAGGTATATATATATATATATACATATATATATATATATATATATATATATGTATATATGTATATATATGTCTATATATATGTATATATATTTATATATATGTATATATATGTATATATATATATATCTATATATACACATGTATATGTATGTGGGTGTATGTATATACACGGCATGATCAATTTGACACAGAGGATCCCATCAGATCACACACCTTAAGTCATGTTGAGGCTAGGAATGTGTTCACCGCTTATATCAGCATCGTGTCCAGTAGCTTTTAATCTCTACTATCTACTAATATTTTACCAGGCCGATTATGATAGTTGTTATATATGATTGCGCAAATTTTGCCCTAAATATTCTACGTGGAAGCGCCCTTACAGCGGGTATACATCTTCTTTCAAGACTGAAGGAAGCCACCATGTAGGTATGTAATATATATATATATATATATATATATATATATATATATATATATATATATATATATATAAATGTATATATACAAATATATATACATTTATATATATATATATATATACGGAATATTATGATACGATTAATTAAAAAAGAGAACATTTGTTATATTTTTCTAAGTAAAATAACGAAATGATGCAGACATTAACTAGATGCTGCAGTTCAGACGACTAAATTACGCCAGACAAATACTAATTGTAGGTTGTTTTGGAAGCGTAATTGGTGCCTAAATTATTTGATCTATTTTAAATGAGATGAAATAGGAAAAATACAATACATTCTCTTAAAATAGACATAAACAATTGATTATGGAAACAAATAAGCCGAGAAGATATTTATATGGGTGATATCGAAAAATATATTCACTAGTCGCATTTAAGACAAAACAATTGCGCGTGTGCATTTTCGATAAGAAAACAATACAAAAACCACACGCATAAAAGTTCACTTTCATTACCAAGTCAATATCGCAGGTTTTTACACCCACCCACGCACACACACAATATATATATATATATATATATATATATATATATATATATATATATATATATATTTATATTTATATATATATATACAATGTGTGTGCGTGTGTGTGTGAGTTTGTGTTACTGAACAGCGGCCTGTTCTTGTAAGTGAGTAAATAAGAGATAGGATAATCGAGGATTCGAACTTGTGAACCTAGATTTGGAATCGAAAATTCCGATCATAAGCTGAAATAAATACAAAATATATAGTGTTATTGAAATACAGAATGTTACTGAAAATAGAATGTAGAATTACCATTGTTTAGTTTACATAAAATAGTTAAATATTTGCTTATTGAAAAAGGAATGTAATTTTGTTTCTGTAAAGAAATGAAATTAAAATAAGGAATCTAGATCAGCTCAATAGAAAATATTAAACATATTTGTAAAGTTGGTTAGAAACATAAGGTTAGACAAATCGGCTTTGTAAAAAACATGTGAAGAGCGATGCATGTCTGAAAACGTGAGGCGTGTAGGACACGAGTCTGATATGCAAGTGTTGGTCATGCAATGACGTAATGAGTCTCAATATAGAGAGCTTTAGAAGTAAGTCAGCAGGCAGCCGGGGAGTCAGTCAGTCAGTGAGAAGAGTGAGACAGAACTCACATCGAACCTTGGAATCGAAGGTTAGAAGAAGAAAAAATCATGCAAGGACTTGAATTCCTTGAGGAACTATGCAACACATGTCTATTTTTATATAATCGGTCTGAATAATTAAACGCGTGATTGCTTCAGATCCCACAAAACATTCAAATAGATACAAACGCATATCCAAATCTGATATATATATATATATATATATATATATATATATATATATACATATATATATATTTATAACCATATATGTATATATATATATATATATATATATATATATATATATATGACTCCCACTGGTTTCAGAGACTAAATGGAGACATTCATACCATGTTTAACCGCATGCTACGAACACGTTCCTTTCATACCACTTCAGTTGTTTTTGTATTCTGTATGATAAATACATATATTTATACACTTAACACTACTAGTGGGTTCTTTCATTTGTAACCTCTAGCACGGGTCTACAACAACTGACTGACGAGTACGATTCAAGAACATCCCGGAGCAATCTACAATAATTGCCAACCACAACTGGATGACGAATATTCGGCCAACGAATTAACTCTAAAAAACAGCCATTAGCAAACAGCATTTGACGACCAAAAGTATTCAAGAAAAAAAGAAAACACACGGATATTCAAAATAATTTTTCCAATACTTGGTGGAAATTCGAAACTTCAAGACTTTTTATTTTTCAAAAGTTCGGGGAAGGGCGGGAAAAGCTACTTGTTTACGTTGAGAAAAAAAACAACATTCGAGCGTAAAAAAAAACAAACACGGTATGAAGAACACATTGAAAAAGAACATCATTTCTTGCTGATAAAGGATTTTACAAAGACGTCGTCAAATAGCCTTAGCTAGCTGTTATAAAGGCGACTAAAAGCGTAAACTACGAGTTGAAACATAATTTCTACGACACATTGCGTGGAGAATTATTACTACTGAATTAACAAGACTAGGTTTTCAGTAATTACAAATAACTCTTTTCTATCACTACAAATACAAATCATATTGAAAAAAAATGGTGTTGTTCTAAAAAGCATGTCTTGCTAATATGTCGTATAGTTAAACGACATTAGCGTTGAAAAAAATCCTGCAAAAGTAAATAATGGTATATTTTATTTTATTGGCTACAGCGAGTATTCACGCACACACAAAAAAAAAACGTCGGAGTTTAATCCGATTAAAATAAACTTTTTATTCGTCGATTGCACGTCCCAGAAGAAAAAAAAGACGATTTCACTAAGCATGACAAATAAAGTGTTAACGAGAAAAGGACATTCTTTTTCACACAGAGATAAAAAAAAAGAATAATCAATATTAAATAAATGCTATAAACTCTCTTTCCCAGATAAGTAACCTTTTCTTTAAAAAAAGACGAAAAATGTGTAGGATCAACAAAGTATTGAGCCCAGTACCTACACGTTACGAAAATTGAAAAATGACAAACGAAATCTACTTGCTTCTGTATATATGAACACGTTAAATTATTTTCTCCCGAAAATTGCCACACTAGGAATAAATATATGAAAGAAACACTCGTTAAGTAACAAGGTACGACTTTTGTAAAGTTTTTTTTTTTCTATAGAGTTGGAACTATAGGAAAAATAAATCAACGAATTGGGTTGTTTCTGAAAAATAAACTCACTTCGTCATAGGAAGTAATTTCATACCGCCTCCCCAAATAGATGATTTTTAAAACTTATTTTGGAAATAGTGAAATTTTAACAACTTCCGCAGTTAGAACTTGAAAAATGTTCAGAGAAGAACAATTGACAATGCAGAAACAAAACCAGGAAATGCAACTGACAAAAAAAAAAAAACAGATTTAAGACAAACAGTAAAATTTAATGAAATTGAACCTAATATTCAAAAAGCACGGAGCGTACGATGCGCTGTGAGAGAAAATTTGAAAAAGAATTGGAACGACTAATAAACACTGGGAGTTTAATCCCTATTAACTATAGTGAGCGGACAGCCTCTACCATATACGTGCAATAAAACTCTAAAGAGATTAGTCTATGCTCGGACTTTTCGACTGGATTGAATGCGGCGCTGAAGGACCATCACAACCAGCTACCAAATTCAGACGAAATATTCGCTAGGTTAAATGGCGGAAAATATTTTTTTCAAAATAGACTTAAGCGAGGCGTACTTACAAATATTAGTGGAGTAAGATAGCTCGAAACTTTTGTGCATCTCAACGCACAAAATAAATTCAATATGTTAGCATTTGGTATTAAAGTAGCACCAGCAATTTTACAATAGGTAATTGAGACTTTACTAAGCCGTTTGGATTTCGCAATAGGCTATCTGGGCTATATTCCTATGCGTAGTCAAAATGGTGAACAACATAGAGATCATGTATTTACAGTGTTTGACAGAATAAACGAATACGGATTCACATTGAAGGAAGCAATATGCGAATGTTTTTGGAACGAATTAAATACCTGAGTCATATCATAGATAAAGACTGGGGGAAACGGTCGATTAAACGGTCAGGCGGGGAGGTTTGTAGACACGCTAAATAGAGCCCTGAAGAAGGCTAAAAGAACGCCCTCAGAAAAGGCGTTACAACACTTTTTACAAGTTTACCGAATTACGCCAAACGAAAGCACTGCATTGAAGATGTCGCCAGCAGAGTTAATGTTAGCGAGAAAACTTAGGCGGGTCATCGAGAAAGTTTTGCAAAATCAGGTGAAACCGCCAAATACTATAGTTCGTAAAAGGATGCATTTACCTGGTGAAAAGCTATTTTTCTAGGTACACAAAAATGATAGTATGATGTGGAAATCAGGAAAGGTACAGAAAAGGATTGGACGGATGGTCTACATTATCGAATGTTCCAAGATTTACGCACAAGAAGCATTTAAACCAAATTCGAAAACTTATAACAGATTACGAAAGACAACCTCCCGCTGAACAAGAAGAATTAATGGACCAGATATATGGACCGTTAGACTTGGTAACACCACAAGCAGCCGGACAATCCCGGTCCTCCAGGAAAAGGAAAATGATCGACCCGATAGATATCAACTCCAAGAAAAAACAGTTATACGATCATCCCAGCGGAATGAAAAAATCGGGAGAGGGGTACAAATCACCCCTATTTGAGTACAAAGTGGAATCAACCAGTCCCGTGAATACAGAGACTAAATTTTTAACCGCCTGCTATGAACACGTTCCTTTAATACAATTTTAGTGGCTCCTGTATTATTTATGATAAATACATATTATATTTTATACACTTCACAATACTTGTGTTTTTTTTATTTGTAAACTCTAGCACGGGTCTATAACGATATATATATATATATATATATATATATATATATATATATATATATATATATATATATATATATAGTCATCCACATACAGTACTGTTTCGCTGTTTCACAGCTCATCAGTGCGTTTGTACGGCAAAGGCTCCTAACCATTACGCTATTGGCGGCTGCTTGAACGAGTACTGAGTTTAACGATGTTTTTACATCGTCCGAAATACCTCCGCTCGATTTGTTTACACAAAGAGCGTCGCTTATATTCATATATGCTAATGGTAATTCGTTTTTCACTTCTCAATATGCTCAACTCAAGGTGAGGAGCATTATAGTCATCCACATACAGTACCGTTTGGCTGTTTTACAGCTCATCAGTGCGGGTAGACAGGCAATTGCCTCAAGCCAGGATTGAAACCCGACCGTTTGTACGGCAGTCAAGGCTCCTAACCATTACGCTATTGGCGGCTGCTTGAACGAGTAGTGAGTTTAACGATGTTTTGACATCGTCCGAAATACCCCCGCTCGATTTGTTTACACAAAGAGCGTCGCTCCAAACCTTAATACTCTGTTATCAAAACTTCCAACTATAGAAATCGACATTCTGTTGTCAAACTTTCAACACCACAACTTGGTAATATATATATATATATATATATATATATATATATATATATATATATATATATATGAAAAATAGAGAGATTTTTCGGCCTACGATCAGGTGCAGTGTAGGGAAAACCGTAACTTAGTAAGCGTGTGAGGTTGATCTAAAATCTCGGTCCTGTAAAAAATAAATGCGACTCGAATCGTAATTCTATGTTATACAACAAAGATTAGAAAACAATCTCACTCGAATTATGTTTCGATTTTCCATTGCTCGATGTTTTCAATTTTCGAAATTAGACGCAAATCGTTTATTTCTATTTATAATTTTCAAAATTCGACGCTGTTAATTTTCCAAAATGATACGTTCATCTTGGTTGCATCGATTTTATATTTCATGCCGAAATAGCTTACGGTTAAACTAAAAATGTATAGAATAAATTTCTCACACTGCTGTAAAAACCTCCAACTCCAAACCTTAACACTCTGTTGTCAAAACTTCCAACTATAGAAATCGACATTCTGTTGTCAAACTTTCAACATCACAACTTGACAATCTGTTGATTGCACACAGCTACGTATGTACCACTCCTTCTGCCACCTCGTCCCCTGTTTGTGTTACATCTGTTTTTATGTACGGTCTCGTTTGCATATTAACGACGATTGTTTTCTTCTCTCACGTGACCTTCGACATAAAACCAACAATTAAAGCTTGTATTCTTCTCGCTTCTTTATTCATTACTCAATCGACTCTTTGAAGAGTTCTAGCCAAATAAGTTACAATTTCCTGTACACTTCCTCAGTCTGCTTCCCGTTTGAATGCAACATTATAGCAATCAATACTAATGTAAGCAAATTCTTGTTGAGATGGCCAAATAACTAATCAAATTCTATCCAATGTACACCATTAGCGATTACTACACACACACCTTACATTCATTAACCCTTATCCTCGAGTTGCTTTGGGCTGTAATAAGTGGTTACTCCTACGTAAAATATAAGAGTCTTGCTGTCTATATTTATATAATTGTATCCTCGCTTATCTTGGCTAGGTAGCCTTTGAAATTATTTCTACTTAGTCTATTTTTCTCTAATTATTGGAATGATATAGCTAAGCTTTAATTCCTATGTCTTACCCATGATTTGGATTGTTCGTTACATTTTCTCTGTCAGCAATTTTAAGAGCAGTAGTATCCTTTATAGAAATTCCAATATTGATCATTCTTCATATATTTTGTCCCATATCAATATGTCTGCTTTCTAGCTATATAGCTTGAGCACTATATATAATATATCCTGTGTCACTTACTACAACTGGACTTGCTACTTTATTCGATATTTTTCTTTAAATATGGTGCAGTATATATATCTACACACGCACACACATATATATATATATATATATATATATATACATATAAGTGAACGTGTCTGTCTGTGTGTCTGTGTGTTTGTGTATATTGTCCTACAAAATAACTCTGTCAATTTTTAGTCTAAAGACTCGAAATTTAATACACAGGATACTGGTATTTGGAGAAATATTTGTCCTCCATTTCGGCCAGAAATTTGGCTGGTAAGAGGTCAAAGTTCAAGGATTTGACTTTTCAGAACTAACAAACTCCTCCGCCAATATTGGGTATAAACAATTGAAATTTTAGATATAAATTCCTTAAACATGGATATAACTTGATTTGAGCCCAAAACAATAAATGGTAAGGGGTCAAAATAGGGGTCAAAATTTAAAAATTTTTACCTCTGCGTTCTCTACAATTTCTTGTCTAAACATTTGAAATTTTACCTAAAGAATATTCAGAGATATGACATTCTTTTTCATCGATTTTAGTCGAAAATATTTTGTCATCAATATATAAATGTATGTATGTATGTTTTCATGTCTGTTTAAAAATTTCGACAGAGGCGACAGATTTTTACAAGATAAGTATCTTTTGAAGCTCGACTTTTCAGACGACAAATATCGAAAATTGGCTAAAAACATTAATATATTCACCTTCAACTGGACACTTTTCTACACTGGGGTCGCATTTGTCGCCGATATTTTTGAAAGTCATCCTCTCTTTTGAATTGTCTTGCCTTAATTTAAACCTACGTCACTTCCAGTTTTGCGGTGGTCGTAACAGCAAAGACGTCACGTTTTTTCTCTTCTTTTCCCCCTTTGCGATACAGGTTTGAGCCTTCCTTCCTACTAACACATTTTTTTTAGCTCAACATACACAACCAAACACGCGGGCAACAGCGCGCTGAATTGCTAGTATATATATATATATATATATATATATATATATATATATATATATATATATATATATATATATATAAGTGAAAGTGTCTGTCTGTGTACATTTCCCGAAAAAATACCTCCGTCAATTTTGTGTCTACAGACTCGAAATTTGATATGCAGGGTTTGGAAGTTTGGGAACATCTTGCTAATCCATTTGTGGCCAGAGATTTGGTTGTTAAGGGGTCACATTTCAACGGTTTGATCTTTTTCGCCAATTTTGGGTATAAACACTTGAAATTTAGATATAGGTTTCTTGGACATGGATCTAACTTTATAACTTGATTTGAGCCCAACGCAATAAATGTCTTATAATAGGGTTAAAATAAAAAAAAATTGTCCTCCGCGGTCTCTACCAAATTACTCAGACAAATTTGGTGTAAACATTGTAAATTTTACATAAAGGTCATTCAGAGATAGGGCAAACTTTTAATCCGTTTGGGTCGAACATTTTAGCTACCAATATATAAATTTATGTATGTATGTTTTCATATCTGCCTAAAACTTTCGACAGATGTGACAGATTTTCACAAGATCAGTAACGTTTTGCAACTCGACCCTTCAGACGACAAATATCGAAAAAATTGGCTAAAACAATTAATTTCTTCACCCTCATTTGCACACTTTTCTTCGCTTTTTTCACGGATATTTTCGAAACTTATCCCCTTTTTTGGGTTGTCTTTCCTTAATTTAAACCTAGGTCACTTCTGGTTTTGCGGTGGTCGTAACAGCAAAGACGTCGTATTTTTCTCTTCTTTTCCTCCTTTACGGTACGGGTGCTAACCTTCCTTCCTACTACCACTCTTTGTTTTGCTAAACACACACCTCCAAACCCCCGGGCAACGCCCGAAACCCATGCTAGTATACACACACACACACACACACACACACACATATATATATATATATATATATATATATATATATATATATATATATATATATATATATAGTCTTGGAAGTTTTTAACCTTTAAAACTATACAAAAACATTTTTTTATCATTCGTTAGAAAACCATCTACTCAGTAATCATTTAATCACCTGCAATCACTGCATCCACTCGCTCTCGAATTTACTATTATACCAATAATTTATTTTTCAAGGGATCATCAGTTGTTTACCATGAAACACTGTTTCGGGGATTTAAAAACAAAACACTATATTACATCATGGGTCCCCAGCAGTGTTGATCAAACACCACAACCCTTAATCTTAGGAAGGAGACATGTTTCAAACATTTGATCCAATTTCCTCTTCTTAATTGCAATTACTAACCTTTTCATACTATAAAGATGAATTTCTTACCTGTGCGATTCATCAATTTTTACATTAATAATGGATACATTTTTTAAATTTTTTAATTTATCAGTCTTGTATTTATAAGATTAGGATTAATCCATTTAACTATTTATCACCCCACTATGATTAGTATTTAGTATATTTACGTTCTTATTTAAAATTTGATATATAAAGGTTAAAAATATTTTACATATATACATTTTTTTTTATTAATATAAATTTATTATATGTAATTATAAATACATTTTATACATTGCTAATATAGTTTTGGATTTCCTTTATTAATATAGTCTGGTTTATCTTAAACGATTCAAAAGCATCAGGATAACGAGCAAATGTTTTATTTAACTGTTTTAATATTTTATTTTTATCCCCACCTTGTTTTATCATCCTTATTACTAAACTAGAAACTGGTGGTATAAAGTATGTTAGTTTTAAAGTAACGAGAGCTATTC
The DNA here is from genome assembly GCF_053919585.1 of Euprymna scolopes. Taxonomy (NCBI): domain Eukaryota; kingdom Metazoa; phylum Mollusca; class Cephalopoda; order Sepiida; family Sepiolidae; genus Euprymna; species Euprymna scolopes. Next base: position 85,018,914 of record NC_136489.1, read on the forward strand.
TCCAAAACTATAACATAATGGTTCATAAAACATAAAAACAAGACAGCTGCTATCTTTATGGGGCATACGTACTATTTTAAAGGGGAAAGCGTTTCTTTTATCAAATATTATATATATATATATATATATATATATATATATATCAAATATATATATTAAATATCATATATATATATATATATTTATTTATATATATATATTTATATTTATTTATATATATATTTATATATATATATATTTATATATATATATATATATATATATATATATATATATATATATTGCCTTATATCGTATATAACTACATATCAGGTTACTCACACTCTCTACATGTGTGGGTCAAAAGATGTACTGGTCTTTGATGAGTCTACTCATTTACAAACACCATTTATCATTAAATATCGATCTTCAACACCCACTTGTATTCGCTAGTTTTATTCGAGAAATTCTGTTATGCAAGAAAATGCTTGCTATTTTTAACTTTGAAATTCAGATGAACATATCTCGGTTTTTAAAATAATTTATTAATCAAAATAAGCACATAAGAATCGACACACTTTTACCATCGTAAACAAATATATGTATGCCAGTAACGTAAATATCTTGCGTTCTGGTGGCGATGAAGTCGCTGGAGGCCTTTCTGATATCGCTTAGGTTTTTGAAATATTACCGACGCAGAAAGTTATCGAGATGCTTGAAAAAGTAGTGTCGGTAGGCGAGAAGTCTGGAGAGCATGGCGATTTAGGCAGGATATCGTAGAACCAATTCAGTTGCATTATGGATGGTCGGTTACGCAACTTACGATCGTAGAATGGAACCTTTTTTGTTGCCTAATTCTGGGCGTTGTTGTCGAAATTTTTTATTCATTTTAACCATTTGCTGACAGTACTTCTCCGTCGCAACGTTTTCGTCTACAATAAAAAAAAAATAGTCATAGATTAGACCGGTCGCAAACTACGAAACACTCAGCACGACATTCTTCTGGTGCAACTCTAGCTTCAGGAAGTGTAGTGGAGCTTCACCGGCGTCCAACCACTAAGCTGAGCGTCGACGCTTTTCGTAAATAACCCACTTTTCATCGCAAGTCACAACACGTTTGAAAACAGGTCGGTTATGTTTCGTAAAAGTGATCTATAAGATAGAGGAGGAATATAGCTGATATTAGATAATAAATCGCATAGATCATAGTAGGTCTCCCATGTACCTTCGTAAAATATTTTCAATATATAACACTTTTCCTCTCACGCCAAATTATTTCGCTCCTACTATATATATCCCTAGATGTCGCATCCCTAATATATTACGTAGCATCTTCTTTCCGCTTCTGATGAGAAAGATTAGGCTTCGAAATAGCATGCTATGAAGAGACGTACTTAACGTATATCCTAATTTGATGTAACGTCCATATTGAAAAAAAAAGAATGGATCCATATGCAACATTATCTTGTCGTGTTTGTTTCCTTAATACTCTCTTTGCTTTGTCTCTGTTTCTCCCTCTCCCTCTCTCTCTCTCTCTCTCTCTCTCTCTCTCTATATATATATATATATATATATATATATATATATATATATATATATATTAACGGAGAGATCCGACGTTTTCCTTGATTGAATGAGAATCACGCGATGATTTACGCTCCTATGTTTTTGTCATCAAACTCGATTGAATCGCCTATTCTTCAATCACATACGTTAATTGCTCTATTTTGTGACCCACTGGGGTGCACCAGGTGAAGCATCACATAGCTATCTGCGGTGAGTTAGTCAATAATGCACTGTACTTTACATTACACTGGAGAAAATGTATTGTTGGTGTGATAACATTATTTTATATAACAGCTTTATTGTAAGTTGAATATTCCAAATCATATGCAATGGTTCAATTGCGCTTTAAACAGATACATGCATTTTGAACGCGCCCTGTCATATTTAATAACATACTGTTTATTTTATATATTCGACATTTCTACTGCACCGGTGGTAATGCCTTTCATAACATTTTTAAAATACAATAGTCAAGCATCATGTTAAAATTATGATCCAAATTAAAACATTCATTTGTAAACGCACTTCTGTCATATCTAATAATTACTGTTGCTTTTACATGTCGGCCGATTCTGTTTTTGTAATAATAAAAACTTCTGAAACATTTGTGAAATTAAGCTGTATAAGGTGTTAACTTTGGTCAAACTTGTTTCTTCTTTGTTCTTCGGAGTAATTCGATTATCGATTATCGATATTAGCCGACAATATTCCGTACAATTCCTATGTAAAAATACAGCCAGTCACGTGAAGTACCTTCTTGCGAAATATTATACATATCTACCCAGCGGTTATTGCAAACAAAGTTCCATATATATAATAGTATATATATATATATATATATATATATATATATATATATATATATATATATATATATATATACGAAGTCGCTACACTGAACATGCTAATCTTTCAGACAAGTGGTCGTTCTCGACTACAAGCCTTCTTCTGGATTTTACTGTCACTGGATTATTTATCTTCCACCAGACTATCCATTCATGTCTAATCACATTTTTCTTCACCATATTCCCTCTGCTTCACTTTTTTTTTCAAGTAAGATCTTTGACTTACTTGTTGTTTCATCAAATACTTTTGCATGCAAAATCCGATCCCGCATTTTGCTAATTCCTACTCTCTGGTGAGAAGGAAAGTATTTCTTCGAAATTCCGCGGATTAAGGACTAACCACTTATGTAATGTTTCCTTTTCAGATTAAATATGTTTTTAACTCATTTCAAAGTGTTTTTTAACATGTTTTATTAACTGTTTGCTCTCATATATATATATATATATATATATATATATATATATATATATGTATGTATGTATATAAATGTGTGTATATATATGTATATATATATATATATATATATATATATATATATATATATATATATAAAATGATATATATATGTATATATAAGTATGTATATATAAGTTTGTTTGTGGATACGTATATTTATATAACTGTGTATTCGTTGTTTGTCCTATATATCTATCCATCTTTCCATCTATCTATTTATATATATATATATATATATATACATATATATATATATATATATATATGTGTGTGTGTGTGTACACAGATATGTATATTTATTCAATTAGTGAATATATATTTAAGCAAAAGTTATTCATTGTAAGGGAATACTTTGGTAACTTTTAGCCTTTTACTCGGTGACAGTTAATGCCATAAAAATATAATAGCAACCAAAACTTGCAAATGATTTTTTAAATTCGATTTGACATGTAAAACGATATCATAAATATATACTTGCAAAGAACGGCAAAAATACTGATTAAACAACCCACCATTAATATCATATAATACAGTCCATTATCCCAGTGACATCAAGCCGTGTCTGTACTTTGTTTGTAGGTTTTTCAGCAAACTTATAATGGTTTACATTTATTGTCGATCATGACGAGGTTGATTAAAATAATTTTCCCCGATGTACTTTGTCAAATAGTGATGAGTGTAATGATATTTAAAGAGTTTGTGCTCTATCTTCATATTTCATTCTCATTATAGCTTTAAGGTTTGCCCTTTTTTTACACTTACAGAGACATGCTAACACACACACAGATATATATATATATATATATATATATATATATATATATATATATATACTATTACACTTAATTATAAAATTTATTCATGGTATATTAATGTAATGCAATGTTTATGCATCAAAATATTTGCAAAAATGTGTTATGTATCGACTCTATTCGATATCAAATAATAAAACCAGGACGCGTACGTATAACTAGAGTTCATATACAACGTTAAGAAGGGGCGGAATGTTAAAACTTTAGTGGAGCGTTACGTCATGAAATAAATTGCATATATGTGCGTTAATATCAAAGTTAATGAGGAATAGAAGTAAAAAGGAAAGGTCCTTTATTACATGTAAACAAGCTCAGCAAATACACGAATGTCCTCTCGCCTCCTTCTTCGTATCCATATACGTGAGTTCTAAATATAATTACGGCAGCACCCCATCTTTTGTAGTTAGCCACAGGGTGATCATCTGACGAGAAACAGCAAGAAAGGCGAGCATTTTTGTCCTGCTCAAAATACATGTCGTGTATTAAACGAACAAAAATACATCTCCTCTATTCGAATTTTTATTCATATTGTGATCAATTTTTAAGTAATATCAACGTTACAAAGATTGTACGGTGCGCTTGTAAACGGGACCTTTTACACTTAAAACGGAACAACACACTTAATAAATAACCTATTTTTAATCTAGTCAGAAAGAATTCTGTCGTAAAGAAGAGAAGAAACAACAAACCAACAAAAGAATAAAGAAAATTTTGGGGAAAACAGAATCACGCCGGTCTGTGAGGATATATATATATATATATATATATATATATATATATATATATATATATATATATATATATATATATATATATATATATGTATATATATATATTGTTTGTTTCTTTGTTTGTTTACAAACAGGCGGTTTGAGCACTGAAAACTAGTGATGGATGTCTATTTAAATAGACATTCCGACGAATTATTTGCAGGCGTCGCTTCTGCGGTCGAATGGGAGAACTGTCGACTGTCAACACGACGGTTCCAGGTTCAATACTTGGCTTGTAAGAGATGCTAGGCTAGCGGCACTGAGGAGTTGTGATACAACGAAACAGGACTGTATGTCGATGACTTCAAATATATATGTATATATATATATATATATATATATATATATATATATATATATATATATATATATATTGACCGTCGTAAGTTGTATCTGATGAAGGGCAATTATGAAATCAGAAATAAAAACAACGTAGATAATGAATAACTGTCGTAATAAAATAAACTAGGCAGATTTACTTACGGAAGTAGTGAAGGGATGTGCTACCAAAGTAAAAAAAAGTCCTCCTGCCATGGGAGTGTTTCTGTGCAGAGAGCTTACTTTTAAACAACATACATGCCATAATTTATGGGCTGGGGCAAGTATGAATTGTAGACCTATAAAGTCTGTTTTTAACCCCAGGTTCGTCTGGGAAAGAGAACTGTCCATCCACTCTGTGCAATGCAAACGGATCTATAGGGGGTTTAGTTCACTGCCTTGTGCTCAAAATACTAAGAAAGAAATTACTAGGATCATTATATATAGGCAAGGATACTCACAAATACTTATAAGAACAAGCAAGGGTAGTATCACACTCTAATACAATGTTAGTATTGTATTTCAACATTTTCAAGGAAAAATCTTATGAAAGTAGTTAAAAGCTGACTCCTTTAGTTTAGAAACATATTTTTTTTCGTAGAAAAGTTACGATATTCAGAAGTTCAATAAACAACCATTAGGACGGATCTACATTACATAGATGAAAATTGTAGTGTAGCGGCGGGCGGATGTTCATGTAATGGCGAGAATAAAAACAATCCTACGCATGTACAAACATTTCTGGAACTCATGAAGCTTTTGATGTGCGGAGGCGAAGATATATTCAAGCGGCCCGGGACAGGAAAATATGTTCTAACCGTCAATTTAAAAAGGGCAATTTGATAGGCATGTGGATTGTGTGAATTGGTTCGAAAAGGGCCTATTAAATTTAAAAAAAAATTAAATTAGCGCCCACTTTGACCCAGATATATGTATTAGGGAAGTTAGACCACCTTAACATATTAGCGTTTATTAGGCATAAAACCCAAGGAACCGTTAATAGATAGTGAGGCTGAGTTTTCGGTATTGTGTAATCTTTTAAAAAATTAACCGAGGTAAACCATAAGGTGTACTAGAATAAGTTTACAGAATGCGAATCGATCTCGCTTGAAAATTAGAGGTAAAACGCTGCTAGGGTTTCTATGAATGAAAGAAAGATATCAGCATCATTTCTCTGTGGATAAAACCTAAATAGAAACATTATTTTACGATGACATTATGTAAAAGAAAGTATTATGATTTAAATGCCTTGAGGCTTAAGAACAAGTATAATGTGTTAGAAAAAAATAAGCACCTCGTTATTGGTTAGATTACAGAATACTTTATTACTGGAACCCTTACATATTCATACGAGAGTTTAGAGTTTAATGAAAGTATCACTTTGAATAAATACGTTCAAGATTCGTAATTTGAAAAGTAATGTATCTATGTATTATGCCATGGTCAAAACGAACGATTCGCAGTGTTCTAATTCTTTTTATAAACAAAGCTAAACCGACAAGTAGATTGAAGTGGGGATTTCCGATAAGGAAAGTGCAGAGAAAAAAAATATAAACCAGTTTATCATAGAACTGAGAAGTTTTAAATATTTTTTTTAAATTCACCTACAGTTAGCTTTTAATTCCACAGCTTGATAGTCTTTTCAAAAATTCTATGGTGTATTTTTTTAGGAATTTAATTTATCCTTTTAAAAGCGTGATTTCTTCTAAATATTTTTTATGTTTTAGAAAGTATGTAATTTTTATTATATTATTGGGACTCTTCAGTTGAAGAAAATTAAAAATATATGCCGGGGAATAGGTACAGTGAAACTATTTAAACCGATATGCTAAGTACAAATAATTAGTACTGCAGCAAGTAAATTAGAGAAATAATGATCAGAGCTTGGGTCTTAATTTCATTGACGTGATCTAGTAATACTTGGTATAATTATGGAAAATTGGCATTTCAGACTTATTTGGCATTTCTTCCCTCCTTAAAATTTGAAAAAAATCTAGAACCTTTTATATTTTTGTATTTTAATTTTCTGGCCTGATGAAATCAAATACGATTGAAACAGACTGTACATCGTAGCAAAATATGACTGTATTTACATAAAGAATAATATATATATATATATATATATATATATATATATATATATATATATATATATATATATATATATCTGCCAGTCTGTCTGTCTGAATCCGTATTTTTAAAGTCTGCCTCCACTGAAACTAAAAGTCGCTAGAGGCATCACATTATTAGATTTTTTACGGACCGTTTTTTATGGGACTTTGGCCGGTTAAAATAGATTAAACGAGCCAAAATTGGGGCAAAATTAAAAAGTAATTATTATACATTTTGTACATTAATCTTAGTTTATTTTTAATTTTAATTTTTAATTAGTTTTTATGCGTGTGACGTTTGTAAATTGGTACTTTCACCGGCTTTACAATGTTATAGTCGTGGTTTCGATTCTAGCTGATTGAACCCGAATAATTTTCTTTTTCGTTTTACTTTTGAAATCACAACTCCGTAGTAATGTATATGAAATCTGCGTAAATTACAATATCATATTTAAGAATATTATTAGAACCAGACAAAGCCTGGCGCCCTTCCGCTATTATATATATATATATATATATATATATATATATATATATATATATATATATATATATATATATATATATGTATATATATATATATATATATATATATAGATATATATATATATATACGCATGCACATACACCCAATAATATGAAGATATGGACATTAAAAGTGTGTGGTTGTATTTATTGTATTGGCACAGATCTATATGGGCGGCATCTTTTTTCAAACAATGTTGGGCAGCTCAGTTTATTGCAAGGTCGATTTGACGTTCCTACGTACCGTATTTTCTGTAGCGGTTCCAAACGGCGGCCGGTCAGTCCATCAAGATATTCCCAACCCGCCACGTATAATTCACGTATCCCCCGTGTATCGACTGCGCTTTCTGAAACAGACGTTTAATAGAGTCCGTTTCCTCAGACGCGGGACCCGACGTATTTTGCCAAATTTCTTTTGCGGAATGTACCCTATGGGCTACACAATAAAGTACTTGACAGTTGTTGTGGCTTGATAGACGTCAGTATATTTCTCTACATTTCTTTTGAGTAAGGCAACCGTCTGGAAGCGATTCAGCAACAGGAATTGTCCCTCTCCTTTCCTTTTTTTTCGATTGTTATTTATTTTCTATTATTTAGTCTTTTGCTTTTCTTTTCTTTTTATTTCACGGCAAAGTAAATTACATATCAGCACAGACTTTATGAAACACCTACGTACATAGTTATAAAGGGAGAATCTCATTCCAAATAATAATGGACGAATGACAGCTATATACTATGTTGCCATGATTCTATACATAAGAGACATTCATAGTAGACTTATCCATATACTCGCCTGTAAATGTGAATATAAACGTATGCTCTCTCTCTCTCTCTCTCTCTCTATATATATATATATATATATATATATATATATATATATATATATGCATAAGAGCATATGCTTTATATATGAGAGTATATATATAGATATAAAGCATATGTTATATATATGTATATATATATATATATATATATATATATATATATATATATATATATATATATATTCATATAATAAGCACAAAGAAAAAGGTTGTTTTTTTTTCTGGCTGCGATGGATCCAGCTCTTCCTGGACCACCATATATATATATATATATATATATATATATATATATATATATATATATATATATATATATATATATATATAATGCTCCCTATCTTGGGTTGAGTATTTTGGGAAGTGATATAGAATTTGAGCTTAGCGTACTAAGCGACGCTCTTTGTGTGAACAAACCGAGCTAGGCATTACCCACAAATCAGCAACCGTATAGCGTAATGGTGAGAAACCTTGACCGTCATTTGCGCGGTCAGATTTCGATTCTGGTTTGAGAAAGTTGCCTGTCTAGCCGCAGTGTATGTAGATGATTATATATATATATTTATGCATACATTTATATATATATATATATATATATATATATAATTATCTATCTATCTATCTCTCTCTCTATATATAAAGAGAGAGAGAAAGATGCAGGAAAGATCGAAAAAAAAACGTAATAGATACCATATATACAAATGGTAGTCAAATTACATATTATTCAGTGAATATTAAGGATAAAAATAAGGAAAGATTTAGTAAAATTCGGTTAATTTGGACAAATGGCTTTGCACTTTTCGTCGAACTAAGATTTCTGCAAACTTATAAATATATATTCTCCAAACCTGCGAGGATCAACTGTGTCCCATTCATCCCCTTTAAGAGACTCTTTTATTATCGCTGAGCACTTTACAGTTGAAATAAAGTCGGTCATCGCAGATCATCGTATAACTATTAGACTACTCGGAATGCCGTAAAAATATTTAAAAATAAATATTTAAATTACAACAATATTTATCGCGGTTTACGGTAGCCGAATTGATTTGGTCCTGGCTAAATGAGTCAGAGATGGCTTCGTTGCCGGATTCGAACCTATCGACCGATATTAATCGGGACACCCTTCACTGATGATCCCTGAAAGGACGAAACATTAGTATGTATTTAAAAAGTATAGAATAATACACACACATAGATGTATATACATATATATATAGAGATAGAGAGAGAGAGAGAGAGACAGAGAGAGAAGGGGAAGATAGACACATATGCATATAGACACGCCTATATATATATATATATATATATATATATATATATATATATATATATATATATATATGTAAGCCTGTCTGACGAATTTTCACGAGAATGAAATGCGGAATATTCTGTGTAGCTTTATTGCCATATATATTTTAAATTCATATATATATATATATATATATATATATATATATATATATATATATATATATATATATATATACTAGACTACGCGTGACACGTTGGGTCAGTATTTTATATTAGCAAGGGAATGAGCGTGACACTTGTGACGTAAAGAAAATATTTTTTTTTTTACATAACAGAAACATTTTTGTGAAAGTATATTGAAATGAAAAATGAATATAGATGTCTCTGAGTCGTTCTGTTTATTATAATTGATTATTTGTGAAAAAAAAACATTCAGTTACTGAATTATAAGTGGTTGGTCATACTTACAGGTAAATGTGCACTGAACAGACGCCATAATACTTATTATATTTAAATTCAAATTTTGATATATCTGCTGTTTTTACATGGTTCATTTCTGTATTATGTTTAAGTTATTTTACACCCCACTCTTCCGATGCTAAATAAAAATTTCGAATTTATAACGTTAATCTTTCAGCGGCCCAATTGTTCTTTTGTTTGTTTTTTTTTTGTTTTTTTCGCGTTTAAATTAACCAAATAAACAATTGTTAATACTGTCTGCTTGTTGTTTACTTCGCTCATTTCTGTATTAAGTTTAAGTTATTTTAAATCCCACTCTTCCCATGTAAAATAATAATTTCGAAATAATAACGTTAATATTTCAGTGCGCACGTAAAAATCTGAAAAAAGAAGCGATTTGTGTTTATTTGTTTACGTTTTTATGGGTTACTGTTTATGCGCGCCGATGCGCAACCGGATGTCGGAAACCGTTACAAGGTCATTTGAGTTTTATAATTATACAGATATATATCCCAAACGTCTGGGCTTATGCGGGGGGAGACTAAAATTTGCTACTATAGTTATAACAGGAAAGGGGCATTTAATTTAAAATATTTCTCATATTTTACGTCTCCCCCCTTTGGAAATATGGTACGAGTTTGAATATCTGCAGTATCAAACAATCGTCTAAATAGCTGCAAATGTTATATGTAAGTTCGTCAGATCTTTGGTTTTCTGTGACCAAAATACATATACATTTTGCAGGCTTTTTGAAGATTATAATACTATACTATGGTTAAATAATTATGACAATTCATAGGATGAGTCTTAACTATCAAAGCAGTAAGAAAATATACCCAAATGTCCTATACATATGTATATATATATATATATATATATATATATATATATATATATATTGTCTTATCAAACAAGTTTCAGTTTTGATGCTTTGGGATGAATTTTGTTTGGGTTATTTGGATTGGGTGTCTCTCCTGTGGTTTCTCATGTCATTAAGATTGATAGATAGGTGGATAGATAGATAAGTAGTCAAGTAGATAGATAAAGATCGATATATATATATATATATATATATATATATATATATATACGTTTTATTTTTTATGACTGTATCTTTCTGTTAAGTTACATTATTGTTTAGCCTACACGGCCGTTTTTTTTGCCGACAATGTTTTAATTTTAGGGTTCAAGGAACTTATGCGGAAGGGTCTGGGATGTTCATTTCTGGTGTGGCTGAGGGCATAAGGATACATGAGGGGAAGGGGAATATGTGTGGGTGGGAGGAGGGGGAATACTTTAAAATTCGAGTCTTAGTGTATAAGTTTAGTTAGTTGGTGAGGTGATTTCTTGGTAATTATGTCTTGAGCTGTTGGGTGTTCGCTTATGTTTGGAGGTGGGGGGGTCTATGATTCGGTTTATTTATTTTTAGTTTTTATTTTGTTGTTAATTGTTTGGAGAGGGTCAGCTAGCGGTCGCAGCTACGGGTACACACATGCGCGCGTACACACATATATACTTAAAAGAAACGGTCACGGGTACACGTATATGCCCGCCCTGGCGTGCGAATATATGTGTATATGTGCGTCTACATGCGTAGACACCTGCGTTGTTCTGGCTTGCGTCAAATTTTGTTTAAGGTGCTAAGATTGGGTGGGCGTGCGTAGGCATGGATACACACATACACAGATACATACATACATACATCGACGCCCCCGCAGGAAATGCTTTAACTAAATAATACTAAGGATGAGGTTATATCCGTCAGCATTTGTAATCTAATAATCGGTATTGTACATATAATTCTACTTATAATTGTGAATTGTTATTTCATCTCATGCTATTAATCCTATTCTTCTATTTGAGTTCATTGCGTGTGATTATAAGTGTTGCAATGTTAAGAATGCGGCTTTCATCTGGAACTAATATTAGAGAGGGTAGGAATTAGCAAAATGCGGGATCGGATTTTGCATACAAACGTATTTGATGAAACAACAAGTAAGTCAAAGATCTTACTTTATTACAAAAGTGAAGCAGAGGGAATATGGTGAAGAAAAAGGTGATTACACGTGAAATCATATCTTTCTTCACCATATGCCTCTGCTTCATATTTTGTTATCAAGTAAGATATTTGACTTATTTTTTATTTCATCAAATACTTTTGTATGCAAAATCCGATCTCGCATTTTGCTAATTCCTATTTCTGATTAGAAGGAAGGTATTTCTTCGAAACTCCGCAGATTAAAGACTATCCACTTATCAATTGTTTCCTTTCAGATTAAATATGTTTTTAACTATTTTTCAAGGTGTTGTTTTAACATGTTATATTAACTGTTTGCTCATAGTATACACATACACACACGCACACACACATGTATATATATAGATATATATGTATATATATACATATATATATATATATATATATATATATACATTCATGAAATTTATATTATGAAGATTAACATTATTAGCAAAAACAGGTTATCCCATTTTTATGGTGTGTATATTATTTAACGAAGTCTTAGAATTAATCCTATTCCTGTTTACTGGTAGAAATCCAAAGTGAATGGTGAAGTAACAAGTGTATATATATATAGGTATATATATATAGGTATATATATATATATATATATATATATATATATATATATATATACTTATATGTATATATACACATATATTCGAAACATATCAATTTACAAATTGATTAATAAATTAAACACATTATAAATATTCATATTAATATTTATATGACGATATTTACCAGATGGTATATTCAGTATGCAGCTAGTGAAAATAAAAAAAAATGCAATATGGACGTGAGGACGCTGAAGGACAATATGAAATAAAATTCTGTTAAACTTGAAAAATTGTCAAGAAAACTTATGAAATGTTTCAGATTGCTTTCAAATGCTTGCATGAACCCAGAATAAGTTTTGGAGTATCAAAACAGATTAAAGGAAGACGGAAAGTCTACGAGCGATAATGAAAGATGTGAGAGTAGTAAAGAAGTCAGAACAGCAGAGCTGATTGGCCAACTCATTTATTTCATGGAACAGAACCGTCGGTGTCTATAGAGACAATATGAATGTAGTTTGATATGAGTATGCGAGGTGTACACACAATTATTCCCGGGGAACTGAAGATTCGGAATTTTGCGCGAAGGTTGTCCTAATGTGCTCAGATAACACCAGAAAGAAAGGGTCTGTCATGACAGAAGGAGATGGTCAGCCATACTAATTCATATCTCACAGTCCATACATTGCTCTCCCTTACTTTGGATTATTTTCTAAGCTCAAGAGATTTGTGACGATTTAGAAGATGAAAGAGACTGAGAGTTATTGAAATGATCACTCAAGACGACTTCAACGGTGTCTTCTAGATGTTGTTTGAACAGCACACAAGTGCGTGACTCGAAGAAAAAAATAACGAGGCTTATATACATACGCGTGGGCCTCGGGGTATAAAAGACGATGAATTTCTAGGCGCAGGTAATCTTGGTTTCTTAGTTATGTAGATCTATGTGTTGCATTCGTTTTTGTTGTCGAGTGTTGGTGTAAAAAAGTAGAGGAGAAGAAAGTAGAAGACAAGATTACAGAAAAATCCAATACACCTTGATTTCCTATTATTTTTAAACAATATCTAACAATGTAATATGGTCTTATTTGATTCAGCTTTTTACTATATATATATATATATATATATATATATATATATATATATATATATATATTAGTGTATTTAAGCAGCATTCCTTCATTCAGACAAACACTATTAAAAACAACAGAGATACCTTGCTTAATGATTCTTTTTTTCATTTTTTCGATCTTTCGTAAGATTTTTTTAACTTCAAGATGGAAGGTGTTTACAAATGTTCCATGGTTCACACGAGCACTTTCGATTCTTTCTTGAATCATCATCAGGTGGAGATAATATATTAAAAATAGAAGTGAAATATATAGTTACGAATAATAAAAAGAGTCAATGAAAAGTCGATTAACATATACATTTACGAGTGATAAAAAACTCGATTAAAAATTGGGATGATAAAAGAAATAATCGAAAGCGCGCGTGTGAACCATGAAACATTTGTAAATACCTTCCATCTTGAAATTAAAAAATCTTACGAAAGATCGAAAAAATGAAAAAAAAAGAATCAGTAAGCAAGGTATATCTGTTGTTTTTAATAATGTTTGCCTGGATATATATATATATATATATATATATATATATATATATATATATATATATATATATATATATATATATATATATATATATATTACGTTCGCCATTACAACGGTGTGTTCAATGTGTGTGTACTTCTTTTAATTACATTCAATCCAATGTCATTCTCTCGTCTAAACATGTGACCTTTCTTTTTCCTCAACGTCTCCTCTTATATAATGGGGTGTGTCATTTTACCTATTACACGAGCGATTTCTCATCTTTATTATCTATTATTCAAATATATTATGTGTATTAGAGTTTCATTCTTAATTTATTCCATTTTAATGTTATCTGTAAAAGTTTATTAAATACAGAGAAATATTTTGGCATATGGATGGGCTGTAGTTATATTACGTAATGTTTATAGAGGATGTATGTATATCTTAACTTAATTCTTCTTCGATATATGTTAATCTGACATCGACAATTCGAGAATTGCTTCAAGACATAAAAAACCTGAAAAAAAAGCACCAACATTTAACTACAAATAAGAACAGAAGTAAAGGGATGCGTTTTTCTAACATTTATAATTATAATCAAAGGCGACGCAGAGGGCGTCAAGCGAGTGAATATGTTGCAATATGTTTTGCAAAATGCATAACACCTAATAAAACCTTTGCTATATTATAGAAGCAGAGTGTATTTCTCTTTGTAAGAACGAGGGTGGGAATGACAAAGATTAAGAAAACTACTCTTTTTCTACTCTCGCTTTTTCTGTTTCACTTAATATTTTACTAAATGTTAGACAATTCGATTCTCAAATAACACCTTCTCACATATGGCATTTTACTGTAATAAACGAATTTGAAAAAGGTTAAATATCAAGGCATGACTGAACCGTTTGAGCACATATTTTTGTGTCTATGGTTGATATACTATGCCTAAATACAACCGTTTTATTCAAGCGGTAGCCACATAGGTATTAAATTATGTAAATTAAAATAAATTTGCGACACATATAATACTCAGACAAATAATAAAATAATTATTTTCCTTGATTAATGGATTTCAATAAATGGCGAATCTCATCAAAAATAAACGCCTTAAGCAACATATTATATTATGGCAGTGATAAATTTTGCTATTTAACATTGAACTCTGTAGTGTTTGCATGAAAAGTTTAACAGAAGCCAAAACTAAAAATGATATTCTATGGTATAGTTAGGCCTAATGAAGAAAAATTGAGGGGCAGTCCTAAGTTCAAAGGATATGAGGCATAGTATAATCCAGACGCAATATATGGATATAAAATGTTTATATGTATGCTAATTATGTAGGACAAGGAAACAAGATAGAGTAAAATCTATTGCAAATTGAACATTTCATCAATTTTACTGTAAAATAGTATTTACTGAATATGTGTGATAGAATAAATAAATTTTATTAATATCTAAAAATATGTAAAAATATTAAAATTATTATAATGGATTACTGGCCCACTACGAACGAGGAAAATTTCCATATGGTCCATCAAAAGTAAAAATATAAATTAAATATACGAGATTTATATAAAGTAATGAGTAGTAAATGTTGGGCTATGGAGTTAATTTAAACCCTGGAATATATGTCCGGTTGATAATATTAGACATTAAAAAAAGACAAAAAAAAAGAAATAGAAATTAAATGAGAAAACCCGAAAGGGTAAAGAAGTGAAAATAAGCCCATATACTATACACTTGAGACGACAAATAACGAAAAATTAACTAAAAACATTTATTCTGTCACCCTTAACTGGGCGAAGGATCTTTTTCTTTTTCGCTAATATTTTCGAAAGTCATCTCTTTTCGATTGACTACTCTTAATTTAAACCTTCGCCATTTCCGGTTTGGCGATGGATGCAACAGCACCGACTTTACGTTTTTTTTTTTCACGTTCGTTTCCTCCTTCGCGGTACGGGTTAGAGCCTAGCTACCTACTACCACCTTTTTTATTTTATTTTATTTCATTTTTTTTTTCTCACGACACACCTCCAAACACTCGGGCAACGCCGAGCAACCAGGCTAGTATAAAATAAATTTAATTAAATAAATTCGTCCAAAGGAGTATCAAGATGTTATAAATAATAAACTAGACAAAATACTGTTAGAAATTCACTCATTATATGTTACCGTGACATAAGTTGACATATATTCGGTGTTTTTTTTTTAAATAGTATTTTATCTAGTTTATTATTTATAACACCTTTTCCCGAACTTACCGTGTTTAAGAGAGAGTCGGCCGCCATTTTGTATTTTTCAATACATCGGTAAACACTGCATGTTTTTCGAGCTCAATAAACATGTTACATTGAATAAAAACACGAAAAATATATCCAGTTTGGTAGAAAAGTAACTTATCTTGCCTTTGATAACATTTATTTGTTATATATTTGTTTTTTGACAACTTTTTCGAATCTATGTGTACAGTAATATAACCCCTATTTACTGAGAAAATAATCTAATAATTTAGGTAAACGACATAAATTTCTATATTATGGGGGAGATTCAAATATATATGTTGTATTGCAGTAAATCAGAAAAAAAAGTAATGTGGGGGAACTATTAAAATAAACATGTCTTAAAAAAGAGCAACGGTATCATTTGTAAATTCAAACGTTTTAAAATTAAATAATTCGGAAGTAGAGAAATTTTACAAGATTTATATGGAGAACGTTGCAATACTGGTTTTTCTAGAGAAATAGTTTTAGGAGCAATTAAATTTAGCTATGTGATTTAAAACTGACTGTATTTATTTTATTCATTTATCTGTAGAGCGAAATTAATCATGTATTTTTTGTATGGTATTTTCATTTTAAAGGGATGTAATTATCGTAACAGTCTCCGAAATGAACATATTACATCATTTGGAAAGTGGATGAATATTTGCGTATAGCCTATGTTATTATAAAAAGTACCGTTTCTAGATGCAAACTTGCTGATGATAGTTGTTGGATAAGCACCCTGTTTATTATTGAGGCTTTCATAGCTAAAGGAGTGAATGCTGGTTGAAAATTCATACAGTGATTAATGTATATATGGCGCCAATAAGCTGTAGAATTTAGATGCACCTCAGCCTTACGGGCATTGTGTAAACTTCTATCGAGGCTATAAGGGTAGATATTTATGTTAAAGTAATTTTCATTGTGATTTACAAATGTATTACAGTATGTAGTTTTATGCTTATTAGTCGGGGTATTCATACAGATGGTCATATTAATCATGATCGGGAAAATTGCTAATATTATCGGTTGAAGAATCCTATGGGGTTCCTTAACTTGTATTTTTATCATTATGGTAATTGGTAATTATCCCATGTGGGTGTGAACACACACACACATATATATATATATATATGTATGTATATATGTATATATATATAAATATATATATATATATATATATATATATATTCATATATATATATACACTTATATATACATGCACATATATGTAATAACTCATATATATGAAAACATATATATATATATATATATATATATATATATATATATATATATATATATATATATATATCAATGCACACCTGTTCTCTCTCCCCTCCCTCTATTTCTAAACATGTTTGATTCTATATTTAACCCGGCCCCTAACCCCTTAAACGTTTTCAATGTTTTTTGTTGTTGTTTTGTTTTTACTGCTTCTGCTGTTGTTTGATTGGATTTTTTTCGTTTTTGGTCGCTTTTCTAATATTCTTTTGTTCTCATTATAATAATAATTATTTTTGTAAAATTTGACGAAATTGTCGGACCGTTAATAAGATTCGGTAATCGAAACGTGTGTAATCAAGCAGATGAAACGGCAATATATATATATATATATATATATATATATATATATATATATATATATATATATATCGAACTAAAGATACATTTAAATGACACTCATTTTATGTTAGTATTATTCGCATTTAATTTTAAACTTGTTTCTTCCACTCTCACAAAGATGGCAATGTGTGTTTCGTTTTTCTTTAGAATATTCGCTACATGCAATTTTGCGATTAACATTTTATCGGGAAGAACGGATGATGACCCCGTGATAAACTCAAGCGCTTTAGCGATCCACATTGCAACCCTTACATTTGATTCATCTTTCGCATATACTTGTTTGTAGCAAAAATATTACTGTAATACTTTTGCCATACTTCTAACATTAGAGAATGTTACCAAGTAGTGCCGATAGGAATTGAACCTCATATTTTTATCCCATCCACGCACATTAAACCGTATATATTTTGACTTAGGGAGATATTCACGAATAGAATAATAACGCTATTTCATCACATTTATTAACATAACAAATACATAAAGCTAACCCCCGATTCGGGTTTTCAATATTCCGAGCAAATAGAATATTTCAGAAAGAAGCTTCAATATAAACAATCATAGACGAGCAAAAATCGATGAAACGTAATTCTCATGTCTAGTATAGACATTTATTGATTCTGTGTGTTCACTTGTGTCTATTGAAATTGCAAAGGTGCCAGTAGCCTAAGGATTAGTAGCTTAGCCGGCGGCCCGTCATGCTGTGTTCAATTTCTCTCAGAATATGTGTGTAGAAGTGTAACTATAGTCTGGTTTTTTAGGTATAAAATTGTAACTATGGTCTTTATTGAACAACAGGATCAATAATACGACGACTCAGAAACAGTGTATTTTATAAGGCTCTTTTATAAAATTTACTGCGAACTTAATCTATAGTAAACCGTTATTGTGAGCGAGAGTATCATTAATTTCTACTAGTTAACTTGGAAATATTACATATATCTATAATATAAAACTGAATGTGTGCGTGTGTGCGTGGCCGTGTGTTTGTCTGTGTGGGGGGTGTATATGGTCATGAATAGGCTCCTATATTAAAAAAAACGGATTGCATATAATGATAGAAGATGTATCGAGACACAGGAATAGGTATGTTTGATCTGGAAGAATGGTGGTTCATTAAAATCTTTGGGCCTGCGTTCGCGCCTGGTTCAAAAAGTATGGAAATAAAAAAATTAAAAAAAAAACGTTTACAAGTGTTTTTGATATAGATGTACATAATAATACTTTGATAAGTATGTTTTAACTTAAATAGGGTTGGTATAATAAAATTGTGGGGTCTGCGTTCGCGCCTGGCCTCCATGGAATTGAAACATGCACACACTTTAATAAAGACTTTTCATATCAATCTGCGTAAGTATACTTGGATAATTATGTCTCAGTTTGAAGAAATATGGTATAATAAATTACGGGGTGTTTTGTCGCACCTGACCTCCATGGAATGGATATATGTCACAAAGTTAAAGAGGTTTTTTTTTATATAGATCCACAGAATATTGTGATAAGTATTTCAGTGTGAACAGGTATGGTATAATAAATTATGGGGTTATCTATTTTATTTTTACTTTCATCATATTTTGCTTTGGTTTTGATACCGTCAAATTCGAAGCTATCTCTTTACAACCCTTCCTTTTCATAGCCTATCATACATATGAAAATGTTAGTTTAAAATGTTACGAGGGACAACATAACTTGAGGTCTGTGAACAGTTAATTGTATGAATTCCCATGTGTCATCCCAAGTGATATTTTAAAAACTGTCTCACCTTTATTTTACAAACTATTAGATAAGATTAAACAGCTTGATAATTTCAATTTTAGTAATGTAATGATATTTCGAATATATATATATATATATATATATATATATATATGTGTGTGTGTGTGTGTGCGTGCGTGTGTGTGTGTATTTACTTCTGCCTTTGTTGAAAGGAAGTGTTTCCGCAAAACTGTTACGCATCCTTCTGCTGCAAAGTTGCTAATGTGTTTTTTTAGGAGTGATTATAGCTACGAGATAAGGACTCATACGAGAAAACTAATATAAGAATAATGAACAACAACACATCAAAATGAACGATAATAAGCGAAAGCAACAACGTATTTGCACGAGATATTTTCAGATTGCCTATGATACATGCAGCGATAAAGTTACTGGTTTAATAAGTAAACTAACTAAGCTGTAGTCGTGTCATACATTAATTGGTTAATCACAAGAAACACTCCCCATTGCTAACAATTCATGTCATTCTCTGTCTGTGTGTAAATCAAAACGAAAATTCCATGAACAAATTTCATTCACAGAAGTGCTAACTACAATATAGATGTTTCCAACTTCAATGAAATACATTCCTGTGTATCCATCAACCTAAATAATCAACTTCTATCAATTTTCTTGTGTTGCTATTGTCTCATTGACCAGCTTGCATATTTTATGCTTAATCTTCGCATGGTCTTCAGATATTGCTCAGCTTGTTACCTTACTCGAATAAACGATTCATAGAAGATAGTATCTGTCTGCATAGAAATCTGCATACATGTTTTTATTAGTCTTCTATCAGACGGGAAGTACTCGCTTATGGATTTTAGGCGCACTGATGAGCTGCGAAATAGCGATACAGTACTGTAGCAGGATGACTATAAATGTATATATATATGCATATATATATGTGTGTGTATATATATATACATTTAAACACACACACGCAAAATCCTATATATGTATATCTATATGTATATATATATGCATATATATGTATATATATACATACATATACATACATATATACAGGGTGTCCGTAAAGTTATTATACAGCCATGCTTGATTAAATAAACCTGTAAAAAATATTAACTATTAATACAAATATAATACAATAAAACAATAAGACTGTATAGTAACTTGACTGACACCCTATATATATATATATATATATATATATATATATATATAAATATATATATATATATATATACATTTTACGACTATTTTAAATTGCCCTCCAGAAAGATGTATTAACAACAAACTGTACTTATTATTATATTAGATTAAATAATTCTCCACTAGAAAAGGAAATTCGACTAAATAGCTAAGAATTTAGTGTAAGCATTTTCTTTGATATGTGGCATGGATCGCCGCCACGAATATGCATATTCATAAAAATTAAAGTGTCAATTACTAATGTAAAACCACTAAATAGAAAGCAAATACCAGAACTTCTAAAGCTTTAATGATTAAATAATACTGAAAGAAAGCATGTATATATATATATATATATATATATATATATATATATATATGTATATATATACATATATAT
>NC_136489.1:85045187-85092687 GCF_053919585.1 Euprymna scolopes
CACGTTAGCTTTTATATAGATAGATAGATACATTTATTTAACAAAAATATATGCGTATACATAAATATATATGGAAATAATTTTGTGTTTACTATAAACATTTTTCGCAAATATAATGCAAGTATAACCATGTAGAATATCTGCATGAATATAATGACACGTAATAGCTAACTAAAGATGGTTATCCCATTAAAAAACTGAAGCAACTAATATTTTTTTAATTAATTAAAAGGAATGTTTAAAAGAATATGGAAATTAGCTAAATCTTTTTCAAGTGAATGCCATTCCACAAGCAACATATAAGAAAATTGTATTTTCTTTTTAAATAGATGGAAAAGAGGTTGTAATATGAATATACATACACACACAAAAGAAAACCGAATTTATAGGAGTATACATAGATAGATAGATAGACTAGCAGTTCTGCCCGGCGTTGCTCGGGATCTGTGTAGTGTTCATAAACTTATATGTATATATTAAAAGTGTGAATATGTAAAGTAATGCCTTTCTGTATAATAGTCTTCCTTAACAGCCATAGAGAAAAGAAAGACATACATTGTCACTTCATATATATATATATATATATATATATATATATATATATATATATATATATATATATATATATATATATATATATATATATCACGATTTATTTTGCTTCTACCGTCAATGACTGGGCTAAAAAACATGTTTACTTCAAGGATAAAAATTAAAATATGAACCAATAGCTACTACGTTGTGCCTTCGTAATGCCGGCTTTCAACCCTCACCTGGCAAATTTCATTTTTTTTTTTAATTTTCACACTTTTGTGCCGATTTTTCCGGGTTAAAACCAAAATATAAAGTTTAGCATGGATTCAAATACCTTGTATATGAAATTCCATGTCTGTAGACTAAAAACTCCAGATGGAGGTTGGTAGCAAAAATGTGTTAAACAATAATATATCCGTATACGTAAATATATATGGAAACAATTCTGTGTTTGGTATAAACTTTTTAAGCAAATATTTTGCAAGTATAAATCACGTAGAATATCTGCATGAATATAATGACACGTAATAGTTCACTAAAGATGATTATCCCATAAGAGAACCGAATAAACTTATAGGGAATTACTCAATATGAATGTTTAAAAGAATATGCTAAATAAGCTTGATCTTTTGCTAGTGAATGAAATTCCACAATCCATATATACGAAAATTCTATTTTCTTTTTAAATAAATAGAAATGAGGGGTTTTAATATGAATATCAATACAATCAATAGAAAAACGAATTAATTGGAGTATAGATAGACTAGCATTGCAACGCGGCGGTGCCCGGATGTTTTGATGTGTATGTTGAGCAAAAAAAATGGTAGTAGGAAAGCAGGCTCGAACCCATAGCGTATGGACGAAAAGAACGTGAAAAAAAAACATGACGTCTTCACTGTTACGACTAATGCCAAACCAGAAGTGACGTAGGTTTAAATTAAGGCTAGACAATCTAAAGGAGGGTGCTTATGTCCGGGCTATGGGGTGCCCACTCAAACTCAGTCTTGAGACTGATCACTCGGCCTCCGAAGTTATCTTTCATCCAATCCCGAGGCAGGTTTGAGGTTTGGGAACTTGCTCCGTCTTGCTAGAACCCGAACTTGCTCATGAGCGACGGGTAGATGGTCTGGATCTAACTCTTGAAAGTTTTGAGGACCTCCACATACCGCTCCTTGGTGACTGTCACTGCTTCGCCAGATTCTTCGATGAAGATTGGCCCGATGATGCCTCTGGCCGAGATTGCAGCCCACAACGTGTACTTAGATGAGTGCAGGGGCTTGGTAGCTACCTCATTGGGTCTGGAGGACCTACAGAAGACATTTGTCTTGGAGTTCGCTTTTCCATCAAGATGAAAGGTGGCTTCATCTGAGATCCAAAAGAGGTTAAGAAAACTTGGTGTCACCTCGATCCTCTCGAGCATCTTGACTGCCATAGCCCCCTTGCTTCTTGTCTGAGGCTGAAAGAGTCTGCAGCGTCTGTATTCTTCATGGGTAAGCCCTGATATCGTTCACCATCACTCTCCTGCAAGTCTCACGCGACATTTCGAGGGACTGACTTCGCTTACGCACAGAGCGTTTCGAACTCTGCTGGTGAGACTCTCTCACTCTTTCGACCAGCTTGGCTGTTCACTTCTTGGGACGTCCCTAGTGGCTTGGACGGTTCTCTATGGCAGCGTCGAAGGTATCCACGATCCCATACTTGTCGAAGTGGGCCATCCCGTTCTGAATTCTGCTCTTGGATGGAGCCTTTTCACATTCGAACTGACGCATGAAACTCTCCTGTGTTTTCTTCAACGAGCCTGTCTTGTAGTAAAATTTAACACAGTGTATTCTTTGTCCCAGCTCCCACTGGGGTCTTGGTGTACTCACGGTCATTGATTCTGCCACGTCCTGTAAAATAAGGGCAATCGGCGAATAAATAATGGAGATATCACATAAAGTGTACATGTTACCCGTTTTGGGGGGTCACCCTGTATACTTTATTATAATGATATGGCACTGTATTATAATTATTAGACCTTTCGGACATTGCCTTTTTCGATTATATTACATTAGATAGTATAACTATATAGAGTGATGTTATTCTTTCGTGGCAATGCGGTTATTAAATATACCTGCTTAATCTAATATGTTCAGCACTTTAAATTGAATAAGTTACGTTCCTACCCTGATTTGATAGTGAACTCTTACGTCTATTGGTCTTAAGAAAAACGTGTACTTTTTCTGGTCTACTAACTTAAAAGTAATGACAACGACACAGCATGTAAACACACCTGGTCTATCTAGAAATTGTGCACGCTTTTGTACTATATACTAATTAACAGATATTATAATATATTTTATTATTATCACCTCACAAGGAGCTTTACGACAGGTCATCAAAGACCTAATTGAATACAGCCTGTGGTGTTCCCTGGAAGCTGATTAGCAGCAAGTCTCCCCAACTTTTCTTCCAGTACTCTCCACCTCTTTCAGTTACATTTGCAAATAAAATTGCATTATCGCAACAGTTGCTAACCATTGATTTTCCTTGGCAGCGACCAATGGTTTTTACTTGTATTTGAGTGACAATAAGCCTCCCCAAGGTCCCAGTTCTCTTCGCACATACAGTGGTGGTCTGATCATTGCTCATTCTTCGGTCTTTCCGTCCTTCTGGACTACTTGGCTATTCAGTCTCACTCTTTTTTTTTGGGGGGGCGGGGGCAATGAAGTGGTAATTGGGATGGGATTGGTTTAGAGAACTTATAGTAATGCAGCTTCAATCTTCTTATTTTCGTGTAGCGCTTCATGCGTTGTCTCTGTAGGAGTTTGTCGGGCCTGCGCTTGTTGTTAGTCTCCACATTCAAGAGTTTTCCTTAATATTTCATTATTTTTGTTCGGCGTATTTTTCCAGATATCCCCCTGATTCCAATTTTTCCCATTCTTTTTTCAAATTTTTTGGGGAGTGTTCCTTGTGCGCGTACTATTATATGTTTTATGTTGAAAATCCCGGCACTAGTAAGTTGATTTTAATGCATAAAATATGTATCTTGATATAAAACCGAATGAAAATATTATACAATTATTATTCTTATTATCTTATGTTATTTTCGAGACTTTATTTAGTTTCTGATCCTTACAAACAAACTCATACATATACAAAGTTTCACTAATCATATGCAATACTGTAATATTAATCATTTAAGGCCGGAACAACACTGACTAGATTTCTTATATAAAATAGTGTGATGCTGTTTTTCTCAGACATTGCAGAATGTAAACATATTTTTCTTACTAGGATAGGGAGTACTTTGAATTGACTAACTTTTACGCTTTAATATGTAGAATATTATATAAGTCCTATTCTTATTTGAGAAGCAATGCAAATTACTTTGTTTTGCATACGAGATAAATATTGCAAATATCTCTTTCTTCCGGATAACAATTTGCTTTTTTACTGAATATTAAGCACACTTTCATTATTACCTATCTAACAAAATATAAAAATGTGTCATTACTATTATAAATCTAATATAGTTTTTTCTAGTATACGATAAATAAACAAATTAATGAATGGGTTTTATTTAAACAGGATATGGCTATTAAACATACTTACTTTATCAACATATTGGGCACTTGGGTGACTAATATATATCATTTACGTACATTTACTATCATTTGTTTTGTAATGTGCCATAATGTGAACATTTATAATAAACTAGCGGGGGTGCCAGTGTTTGGAGGTACAACATAAACAGTGGTAGTAGGAAGGCAGTTTCGAACACGTGAAGTGAAAGAAAACCTGACGTCTTACCGTACTCCATGACGCTAACGGAAGTGTACAACGTTCAAATTTTGAGTAGTAAATCAAAAAATGACTTGCAGAAATTGCGTTGCTTTTATCCTCCCACAAAGGTCGTTTTTAATGTGGGGGAGAAGCAGCTTACACAAAAACGGAGGCACTCTGGCAAGATCTAAATAAATAATACTTGTCTCAGTATGAAGGGTTTCCCTTACATTGACCAAGGAGAAATTGCAGAACTAATACTACCCGCGCAAAGGCCGGGAGTTTGCGGTTGGGTTCGATTAGTTTCGTTTTATTTATACGAAAAAGAAAAAAAGAAACACTTGAAACGAGATATTGTTTTAGAATTCGATCAATAAAAAACAAAAAGAAAAGGACGATGACCGTTTTCGAATCTGAGATATTACGATCTAGGAAATATAAAAAAACATCTCGCGGAATCTTACCGACCCGGGAACCCTAACACGAGAAGGCTGTCGTGGGCATAAACAAACGCGTGCGCTATTGCGCATTTTCTATATTAGAAAAAAAGTAACTATAGACAAATGTGCTTTTCTAAACAGCTCTACCTACGATAATGATCAATTTTATATTACGATACCAGTTTACAGGTATGATACAGTATAAGTAGTATTGTTCCATGCATGATGAGTATATTTAAGTGTATGAAATGTATTACAAAATATAGTGTTATGTAGTTTTTTCGGACACTTTTGATTCACCATCGTATACCACATACGTATTATTATTTTGGTTGGTTGAAATGTCATTAGCCTTATTTGAAAAGTGCTGGCCTCTTTCGATGGAATATCCTCTTGAATCCCCTTAAAAACTCAACATAATATTCCCTGTTGATTGCATGTCCAGTAGGACTCCAGTGCATATATGCCAGGCGCGTACTGTCAGAAAAAACTCATCATAAATTTCTGGATGGATTTTCTTTGTCTGGCCGTCTTGTGTCTGGAGTAGCCAGCATTGAGCTCTGTGGCTTGGTCTCTAAATTATAGCATAGATTCAGCTTTCATTCCAGGTCATCAGAGTATTAAGAACTGCGGGATTGGAATTGATCAACTTGACTACCTGCATGCTATCATGATAACGTCTTTCTTTCTTTTATTATACGAGCAACCTTAGGACACACTTCGCGCAAATCGTTCACATATTCCTAGCGATTAAATATGTGTGCAGTTCTCACAGTGACATCACACTGTGTACTTATTGTCTGCATAGAAACACGACGGTTCTTACCAATGAAAGTCTCTATTTGGCCAATCATCTCTGGTGACTTAACTTCCTAACTCCTCCTACATCTCTTAGCAGCCCACACAGTCCTCTTGCCTTCCATAAATCTCTTCTGTTGCTCAAAAACTGAATCTCGATTCATGCAAGATCGACAAAAAGAGTCCGTGGCATTTTTCCCAAGTTTAAATCAGAATTTTATTCTTCAAAAATGTCATCACATTTATACTACAATTTTGCAATTTACCTGCTGTGGCAAGCAGGCTTTAGTAGAGGGTGTCCCAATTCCTGTTGTAGCTGTTCATTTTAACCTGAAATTATAAAAGTTGGGCAGTCATCTCATAAAATGTATAGCAATAACTATTTATTTTGCACTTATTGACATTCTTTCTAAATATATACCTAATATAATCATTAGCCGCATTGAGATTATAGTTATATTATTTCAAGTAACATGACTACATGCGCATGATTGTCTCTGTTAATGATATAGGATGTTAATATATTTGGAATGACTTTTGTTAAGGTCGACCGGTTTCGACGCGAGTTGCTCTAGCACAATGTTAATTTTATATCTTGTTTACCGCTCGATAAGCGAACGCTTATCGACAGTGTCATGTATGCAGATAACCTGTTTACTTATATATTATTTTTAGCTAACTAAGTGCAACGTAAGATTTCTCGCATTTGCTCAGGCCCTGAACTTTCTGGAATTATATAAAACATGACAATAATTTAAATAAATATGTTATTTTGTATGGATTATTGGATACTCGTTTTATGATCTGGTTTAAATACTGTATGCTATACTTACTATACTCAAAATCCAAAGGTCGCTTACAACATTTAATTAAGACGACAATTAACCCTGGAAAGAAAATATTTAGCTAATCCGACAGGTATTTAATATTTTTTTATAAATATATACACGAATATTTGATTAAACTAATATGCTCGTTTACGTACATGGTGGAATAGCGCTATACAATTATTTACTTTTTGTAATCTATAAAATACTATGTAAGAAATTATTGAAAATTGATCATTTTTGTTTACGAGCAATCGCATGTATATTTATTAGACACTGAATGTAATATTAAATGAAAGAGGATGGATAAATCCAACAAAACATAATGCATTTGCTCTTTAGACAATGTTTTCATTTTTTTTAGCAAAATATAATTATTACATATTTATATATATATATATATATATATATATATATATATATATATATATATATATATATATATATCATATACACGAGTATAACTTTTATGTATGTATATGTGTATTTAAAGATTTTATTAAATAAAACGTTATTGGAATATTTTGTTTTAAATAATATTTTAAGTATGTTATTCCCTAAACACACATAATATATATATATATATATATATATATATATATATATATATATATATATATATATATATATATATATATATATATATATATATATATATATATATATACAGGGTGACTCACTAAATACGGGCCTTGACTCTAATTAGGCCCCATTTCTTAATGGTTCGTCCGAATGAAATGAAACTATGGTCATAACTAGTTTATTATATTCAAAATATCATATCAAAACACAAGGGTCTTAAGCCCTTTTTCTCCGTTCTGCAGCATATGTTCAAGATGGCATCCATTTAGCTCTTTTTTTGTCACCCTATATATATTGTTTACAGAAAGATTTTAGATGAGACACATCATTGGTACCGTGAGTTTCAAACCCGATCATTAGGACCGTTTAAATACCTATATCAAACTTACTTCAACGAATACGCATCACTGAAGAGAGCTTGATATAGGGATCTAAATGTCCTAATAATCGGGCTTGGAACTGACGGCTTTCTGTAAACAAAGTATAAAATATAAATACGCCCTTATTTTCGGATTTTTCTTTATAATTGAGCACTTTTATGGATTTTTTTTTACCAAAAATAAATAAATAAAAATAATTATATATATATATATAATGCACACTTAAAAGCTTAATTGTACACTTAAAAAGAGAAATAACAATTGAACAGTACCTTATTTTGCATTATTCAGTTAAAATAGAACTAATTCACTTTGCAGATCTTGAGCATATAACGTGCAACACGTAGTTAATGCAAAATAATTTGTTTAGGGAAATTGTGGCTTACAGGTTATTTAGAATAGTTATTGATGTATTTATTTGTTATCCCCTATACTTGAATTTATATTTTGACACATGAATCAGGTATCAATCTATTACGTCACGCTATACAAACTAAGCCACGGGATATATCCAAATATAGAGGTGTCGCCTTTTTTTGTTGTCAATGTGTTATCTTCTATTAATTTAACATTCTCCTGATTAATATAAGCATTTAATAACACGTATAATTAAAAAAAATTGCTACCCCGCCATTTAGTTATTGCGTTTAAACTATAGCCCACGGATAGAAAATCTCTAATGACATAAGTTGAGTAGTCTTAATTAACGATCTTTACGTTTATTATTATTAGAACATGAATAAGAAACAATGACTTAAAACTAGACATAATGCAAAACTTTTACTTTCATATAAATTTTGGTTTCATTAACAGAAGTTTAATTTCTCTTGCAATGCAATAGTGTCTGTATCATCGGTTTCATTTTAAAATAGAATATTACATCGCCCATGTCAACTCTACACTATTGATCAATTATGGATAGGCAGAATTTCTTAGTAGGGAAAAAAGGAAAGAAAAATAGCAGATAGACATTTATCTCGGTAAGGCATACGCTTTGAAAACAAATATATATATATATATATATATATATATATATATATATATATATATATATATATATCGGGATTATTTCATATGCATATATATCGGGATTATTTCACCAACAAGAAGAGGGGGGTATAAGAAAAGGCAGTAAGGGCTTGCAACGAAATGGTGAAGCAGATTTTTCGTTCCTTGTAAAGGTAACAATTAACTGGTAACGTTTGCCGAACAACAGTAACGAGGCAATCAGTCTAAGAGACGCCAACCGGCTAGCAAGCTAGGTAACTAGGTTCTTAACTAATCACTAACCCGTAGTGAGACAACTCCTTTTATACATACTGACTCTCAGTGGCGAGAATTCCAACGTGATTTCCAACGAGATTAGAATGTATATTTAACCTAGTAGGAAATAGACACCCAGTTTCTCAGTAACGGCAAACAGCAGTTCAGTGTTTTTTCTTCCCTCTGACCCACTCACGGTAAGTCAAATTAATTTAAATTCTTACACACATTCCCCACAAACAAAAACATCGTGATTAAGGGGAATAAAACAGTCAGTTTAGCTCCTTGATAGGCTGGGTCTGCCCCTTGTAAAATCTCGAGGATTGCAGTTATTACAGCACCACTGTTCATCTTCTGGTGGTGCTTCCGTTAGGCCCACACAGTCGAAATAAAACCAATCATCGCATGTATCACATGCTGTCATTGGTCTAGTATATTCTGGTCTGTTGCAGGCTGGACATATCCAAATTATCCTGCTCTTTCCCCTTTTGTGGGTATAAGCTCACATCTTGAGAGCTTGATAGTTCCATGTCTGTTGGGTCGGGTTCTTCTTGCTGTTGAGAGAATTCTAGAGGAAAGATATGTTTGATGGACTGCATGTCTATAGCTCTATTCCCTGTCTTCACTTTCAAAATGCGTACCAAATTATCACTTCCTCGGATTAGTTCGAGGACTTTACCTAGGGACCAAAAAGACCTAGTCTTCAGAGGACTTTTAATGAGTACTATGTCTCCTGGTGTTATCTTATCTTCAAAAAAAGAGTCGGCTAGATTCAAGGGTCTTTCTCTGAGACTCAATTGGTAGTCTTCATTCCAAAGTTTCCTAATTTTTTCAGACTGTCTTCCCGAGAACGCAGCGTTTGAATAAAGTCCCTTCGTGCAAGCGGGTCTATGGTTTACAGGTCCTGGTCTTCAACCATCAGTAATATTCCACGACAAACATCGGCGTTCATGAGAGTGTTTGGGGGTAAAATGTCCAGCTCAGAGTACTCAGAGCTTATATATGTCAGGGGGCAGCTGCTTTCTGCCCTTTGAACGTGCGACAACATGGTTAGTAAACCAATAGTCTACTTTCCCTCTTCCTATAGCTTTATATAGGCAAGATGTTATGGTCTTGATTGACCTTGCCAAGCTGCCACCGTACTAAGGAGAAAACAGTGGAATAGAACAATGTTAAAGGTCGTATGAGTTGAACCGTTCTTTAAATTCATCTGCTATCATTCCTTTGTTTATGGCAGCAGCAGTAAATGTACGGGCATTATCTGAGTAAAGGTGAGTGGGGATTTCATTCACGTTCGGAAATCTGAAAAAGGCCTGTATGAACGATTTTACATAAATACTCGTTCTAAATGTACTGCATAATGCTCATGCATGTAAAAAGGACAATGTACATTTTATAGTCGCCATCTTTCCTTTTAGCATAAACATGACTGGTAAAATCCACACCAGTATGTAAAAAGGGTTTGGAAAAAGTCACACTCGGAATCGGTAGATTGGTTGGATTAGGTGTTGAGAAGGAAACAGCATTAAATATTTTACATTGGTACAAGTACTAACCACATTATTAATAGACTGGCTGGCTTGTGGTATACAGTAACCTGCTAATCTTACCCCATTTAATATTGTGGCCAAGCCTAAATGTTGACAGAATCGATTATTCGAGAGGGCCATATATATATATATATATATATATATATATATATATATATATATATATATATATATATATATATATATTCAGTTGATCATCGCACTGCGATCTCTCAGCTAAAATAGCAACAGGTGCTTATATACTGAGTTCTTAAAAATAAGTTTAGATTACGAATTTCGATAGCCATAATAGCCGAGATCCCATTAAATATACAACGTTTAGGACGATTTTCCAGCGCACCTAGAAGATATATTTCCCAGCCACACGGCAGGATTCTACTTGCAATGTTTATTAGAATTCCAGTCAACAGGTCATGTGAAACTGTCGATGCTGTTAAACTGAAATACCGTATGACTGTCGTTTAACGATCTATTATATTTAACCTCAACTATATATAACATTCATTATAATTTTTAACGATTAATTATAACTTGGAGGAATCCATTATATTAAACATCCATTATAACCTTTAACGATTAATTATAATTTTAACGAGCCATTATAACTTGTTAAATCAATTATATTTAACAATTTTAGGATCCATTGTAAATTTCTACATATTTACACTTGCAGCGATTCATTGTTTTTTTTTAAAATTACATTTTCACCCTAAACTAGGTACATTGCCACTTTGTTATAAGGGGCTACTTTCAGTGGCATAGACATCAGGGGTACTGTGCAGAATTTGGGCAGCAGGGTTACGGTTCGCGTGTCCCTTGAACTTCTGCATGTATGTACAGTTTGGGAAGAAGGACCCGGAAGAGAATTCCAAAGTCTAGCTGTTCTGGAAAAGAAACTATTGAAGTAGCAGGCTCTCTTACATCTAGGGACCTTTACTGTGAATGGGGTGGGATTCAACTGGTTGTCAGGTTTGTCGGGGTATTTACGTCAAGGCGGTACAAGTGATTGCAGTTCGTCAGATCATTTACCGTGAATGTACTTGTAGAACACGCAGATGGATGCAACATTTCGTCGATGGGACAGAGGCTGAAGTTTAGATAACAGTTAAGGACCTATCTGATTGGCGACCCTCTTTTGAACCTTGTCTAGGAGCGAGAGACTAGTAGCCGATGCACTAGCCCAAATATGACAACAATACTCCATACATGGGTGAATGGTGGCCTTATAGAGGTATAGGATATTTTCAGAAGTTAGTATCTTTCTAGCACGGTAGAGAGAACTACTTTCTTCGCAGTGGTCCTTGCGATACTCTCAATGTAATTTTTCCAACTCATGTTCCCTGTGAGAGTTAGGCCGAGGAGTTTAAAATATGTACTTTCAGATAAAGAGGAATGGGCAATTGATATTGGTGGCAGAGAAGGTTTCTTGTAATTGTTTAAGGAAATAAGTTCAGTCTTGGCAGCATTGAATGTGGCCGTCCATTTTTGTCCCCCATTCCACTACAGCCACACGGCAGGATTCTACTTGCCAAGTGTTTCTGCCATTACTTTAGATATGTGCTCATTTGTTTTCCTGTCGTGTCTGTTATAGAGCGTGGTGTCGTCAGCATATATACCAATCTCACAGACAATTTTGTCAGGGAGGTGATTTATGAATATTAAAAATAATAGAGGTCCAAGAATAGACCCCTGAGGAACTCCCGCATTTATATCATATTGTTTAGATGCACAACCGTCGAGGACAACCTGGAGTTTTCTCTTATCTAAAAAGGATTTAATAATGTTATGTATTCTTCCAGTGATACAATATGATCTGATTTTCCTGAGAAAACCTTCATGCCATACCCTGCAAAAAGCCTTAGATATATCCACGGCTACCGCTCTACTCTCGCCCGCTTTGCCCAGTGAATTGTATATACGTTCTGAGAGTACAGTTAGAATGTCAGCTTTGGGACGGGATTGCCTAACTTCACATTGCTAGTAAGTCAAAAGTTCATCATCTGTAAGGTGATGGACTAGAGCTTGGTTAATTATGGTCGCATATATTTTGGCGAAAAGTGGGAGGAGGCTAATGGGCCGATAATTTACTGGGTCGGTTCTTTCGCCAGAATACTTGAAAACTGGTATTACAGAAAGTTTTCCAGCAGGCAGGAGAGCAAGATTCATTAAGACATTGTTGTAAAGTTTGGAGTGAACTGGAGATACCTCGGCGGAGCATTTTTTAATAGCACATCTGGGATGAGATCAGGTCCACATGCTTTTGCAGTGTCAAGATTTCTTATGATAGTATGCACCTGAGAAGGGGTGATTTTCAGATCGTCTAGTATGGCGTCTCTCCGAAAAGGAAAGTCAGGGAAGGGGTGGTTTGAAGGGTCCAGTCTGGAGTTGGATGCAAACCAACTGGAAAGCATGTTAGCCTTCTCGGTTGCAGAGCAAACCACCTCATGATTGTTGGATAGTGGGGGAATTATTGATTGCCCATTATTTACTACACTGTTGTAGATTTTCCAGAAGTCGCGGGTTCCTAATATCTGTGCTTCGATGAGTTTTTTGGTGGTTTCAGTAAATTCTCTCTTAGCTGTCGCTATTTCTTTCGTACAGATACTTCTGGCTTCTATATACTTCCGTCTTTTTGAACTGGACTTATGTTGATATAATGCTGCCTTTTCCCTATCGCAGCTTCCCAAGCAGAAGTAAACCATTGGGGAGAGTGGGGCTTGCTATAAAATGTAAGCATGGGGACATGTGCTTTAATTGTCATTTTGAACCATTCAATTGCCTCATTTGCGCAATATTCAGCAGGAAGTGAAAATATATTTTGCCCTAGGGCGTCCCTGATGAGATCCCCGATTGCTTCCCAGTTAGCCTTTTTATAATATCTCGTTGTTTTGAGCAGTGGCTCATATGTTTTGGCGCTAACGTTTAGGGCTATTACAACCATTACCACTGCATGATCGGCGTTACCAAGTGGGGTGTGGGCATTCGTTACACAGTCATCAGGAATTGTGGTCAGAATCAGATCTGGAAGTGGTGCGTGCTGTTCTTGCTTATCTGGGAAACGGGTTGGAAACGTAAGCATCTGTGATAGGGAATGAGATATAGAGAAGTTATGTGTTGTGTTACAAGCTTCGTCTGTGTGAGTAGAAAATCCAAGCCAGTTGCTGTGGTTGACATTGAAGTCATCAAATATATGCACTTGTGCGCTAGTGTCGAGGGAAAGTGCTGTATCTATGCTGTCAGAGAGTTTGTTTATTAGGGTACAGTCTGGGTCGAGGGAGAGCGGTAGAGAAAATAAAATGTTATATGTATTATTATTCATAGGACTACTTTTCTCACCTTGAGTGTCATTTTCACAACATTTCGGTCGATATAACCTCCGACTTACTTCAGGTGTACCTTGTCGAACTCGGGAAGTTGGACGAAATTTTGAGCGGAAACATTTATTTACTTCACGCGGATAGTGTGCTGCTGTTCCGTCAGCTATGACTGGATAGATATCCTAAGTAATTCGCAAATGTATATTTTGGTCGCCCATCAAGAGAATATCACTTTTACAATTGATTTTTCCCAGTATTCAAACCACTGCGCCACGCTTCCTTGCGAACAATTCTAGTGCGAATTTTAGGAGTCTTAAACCTATTTTTATTTCTAGTTGTAAATATCTCCATTTATTACTAATTATTACTATATATTAATATATATATATATATATATATATACTTATTACTTGGATATATTATTTTTTCAGTAACTTAATAGCTAATGCTATGTTGCATGTTAAGTCTAAAGCACATAAAGTCTTGATAGTCCGATTCTAGTTTAGTTTGTCTAGCCAAGGGGAGGGCGTTTAGACTCCAATCCCGTACATATGTCTGCCAGAGTCTTTACGGCAGAGTGGGAGATATCCAGGCATATTAAAGTAGCTAGATGGGATGGAGGAATGTAGGTTAGTCTCCCTAAGTACTAAGATATCCGGGGTGTGTGTTAGTAGAAATGCTTCAACATCATTTAAATTAGTTCTAAGCCCACGGATGTTCGTAAATGCAAGCCTCAAGGGAGAAGGCAGGTTGGTTTTGTTTGAGTTTAGGCCTGGTTATAGTGTAATTTTATATTGTACTGTCATCATTTTTTACAGAGTTTCAGTTTAGGTAAGGGGTGCTAAACAAGTGATTATGCATAATACCAGACATGCAACACAAGCAGACCATCAGTTTTCCTTCTATCTACTAGG
This sequence comes from Euprymna scolopes, assembly GCF_053919585.1. Lineage (NCBI taxonomy): Eukaryota > Metazoa > Mollusca > Cephalopoda > Sepiida > Sepiolidae > Euprymna > Euprymna scolopes. Next base: position 85,059,558 of record NC_136489.1, read on the forward strand.
ATTGTGGCATCGGGATAGCCCACCGGGGATGAGTGCAGATCCCTTTCTATGCGCAACATTGCACTACAAACAACCCGATATTATACAACTGTTGATGAAGCAGCCGCTCTAAGCGCTACAAAAGAGATAGGGCTTTTCCATGAACTGTCTATCCAGTACCGCAATCCATCAAACGATGGTCAACCCAATCTACTTGCACTGACATTGCGACATTCAAGCATTCCCATGTGCTCAGTTTAATGGATGGGATGCTTCGGGAGTGCGGAAAACGGCGTTCATTACCCTAGTCAGGAAACAAGATCGACCATTAAGTGTTTCTGTCGATCCCATGTAATTCGACCTCTACGCCTGGCTAATCGGCAAAGTAAGAGTATGGAAGCCGGGCGATAGACTGTGCCTATATGCTCCTTAAGAAGTTTAGGTTTGCAGACCGGTAATTTGGTTAAGTCACCTGCTCTAGGAAGGTTGTCATCCAAGACTGGAGAGGCCTTTCTCCCCTTTGGTTTAGCTTCATAGTTTTCCTTCTCCTAGACTAATGCTCGGAGGAGATCTACGGGAGGGCTTTCCCCGTGCCTGGGTCCTAATCCAGATATTTCTGCGACCCCGCCTTGGTGGTTAATGTTTTGGGTTAGTTTATAAAGGTTATATATCTACTGAAAAATTATACTCCTCAAAGTAATTACGGGACATTGCTATTTCATTGGTTGTTACTAGAGGAGGGGTGAGTAAGATTTCATGCAGTGGAAGCAGCTATTTTTGCAAACAGGTCTGTTGGAAGGAGTTTACATGGTTTAATGTTTTTCCTTTAGATTTATAAAATAAATCTTCCTTTTCGTATTTTTATGTTGATTAAGGAATAGGATGATGCGCTAGAGAATTGCATGATATTACGAATTATCTAGAAAGAAATTGTACAAGCTCTCGATATTTTAGATGGCAGGAGGGTTAAGTTGTATATTCAATAGATACAAATAGCGTCATATTTGATATAAGATATATTACAGTACAGGTATAATTGAGAGTAAATTATATGCTATGTCGTATAAGATATGTATAGTAAATTAAATAGATATATGGGCAGATTTCCAGTAGATGTGAATATATGGAGACTGTACATATTAAGCGTATTTCCATTTCTAATGAAGGTATCTTCAGCTTTCGTTTAAAAATCAGGAAGTTGTGTTTTGCATTATAGAGTATCGGTTCAGATTTGTATTTAACATTGTAAAGGTAAGGAAGAGACCGCTATCGCTATGTAATACAGGCAGCTGTAAATCTAAGTACAGAATGTAGTAACTAAGTATCTACCAGGATATAAAGTAATGCATGCCTTGGGGGTAGAAATGTAATGGTATTTAGTGAGCATGACTTCCAATCTCTCAGCATTGGAAGGTTAAGGATTGAAAGCTAAGGGCGCCCATCCAGATCGGGTGTAATGTATGAGTGTTAGTGGCAGCTTGGGGAGTAGAGCAGATTGATAGTTTTCAGGAGAGGATTACACTTACAGAATACAGTAGAATTAATTATAAGATATTATTAAATATTGTAGTTAACAGTTGTAACGATACATAATATTTAACATCCATAATATTTAATATTTTTACGGTCATTATAATTTTTAACATTCATTATATTTAACACTTTTACCAATCCATTATAATTTATTATAACATTTTAAATAAATTATATTTAAAACTCATAATGACTCATTATATTTAACATCCATTATATTTAACATTTTTTACGATCTATTATAATATTATACATCCATTATATTCAACACTTTTAACGAGCCAGTATATTTAACACTGAAAAATAATAAAAAATGTTATATATCCACGTACAGTTAGGGAGAACATAGTATTAGCTAATAACAACAGCTTCACACTAAAAATGTACCAATTCCGGCTACAAACTCTTTCAGTAAGGACAATAACGAGAATATTACTGAAATATATACGCCAAATCAATTTAGTTATTCCAAATGAATATATCCATTTAGGGTGACGTACGAATGAGATCTCAATCTACTCCTGTAATATACTCCTCGATGATGTAACTGATTGCACTTGACTACTGTAGTAAAGTTATAAAGAAAATGTTATGCATACACTCTATTTGCAATTTTCTAGGATATGTATAATAGAGGATTCTTTTAAAATTTATGTATTCGATTCAACTAAGTAAAACTGAAAATAAGATGTGCAGAAGCACTACGATTTTAAACCAGATCTATATCGGGCATCCCAAATGTGATTGTACAACAAAATGTTTGTTTATAATGAATTTCAAACACCGAATGTGTATGCATTTGTGCATACAAAGAACTCGAGGTATATACTAAAGACAAATTACCTCTTGAAATGAAGTGTTAAGAGAAGAAATTTTACTCGTACATGATTATCTGTTAAATAATTTATAGTTCATTTTAATATTTGTTAAGATTACGAACTCGGGCGTGCTAAAGTACAGAATGATTGGAACAAATTATGTTTTTATAGTTATATAGAAACTACTCTCTGCTGTCTGCCTATGATATGCCATTCACTTTTTTTATATGGAGCAATATTTATAAAATTATATATATATATATATATACACGCCTATGAATTTGTTTTTCTTTTTCATGTATTGATATGCATGTTAACCCTCTTTTCTATTTATTTAAAAAGAAAATACAATGGTAGACTTGCATTCACTAGCAAAAGTTCTAGCTAATTTGCACATTATTTTAAACATTCATTTTAATTATTCCCTATCAGTTGCATCTTTAGTAAACTATTATGTGTCATTATATTCATGCAGATATTCTGCATGATTTATAGTTGCATAATATTTGCGTAAAAAGTTTATAATAAACACAAAATTATTACGATATATATTTATGTATACGTATATATTTTTGTTTAACACATTTTTGGTCTACAAATATGTAACTTTATATATAAGGTATGTGAATCAATGAAAAACTTTATATTTGGGTTTAAACCCGGAAAAATCGGTGCAAAAGTGTGAAAATATAAATGAAATTTCGCAAGTGAAGGTCGCACGCCAGCATTATGAATGCATCACGTAGTAGCTATTGGTTCATGTTTTAAATTTTAGCCTTGCAGTAAACATGTTTTCATAGCTCAGTCATTGACGGTAGATGCAAAATGAATCGTGAGCTGAACGTTTTGGTTTTTATTCTCGGTGCTGGCGCATGAGTCTGTTTTTATACTTTCAAAATCATTTCTATATATTGCATCCAATCTATCTATGTATCTATCTATATATCTATAAAAGTGAAAATGTGTATCTATTTTTTCTCTATGGTAGTTAAGGAAGACTATTATACAGAAAGGCATTACTTTACATAGTTACACTTTTTAATATATACATATGCACATAAACTTATGAACAACCTGACTACAACCTGGATGTCTTCAAGTCCAATGTAAACACATTCCTGATGAACCGCCGCCTTAAGTAAGCAACTTTATCAAATCTCCAACACTAACGTACTGCACACACAATAACCCTTATCTCCGAGTGGCTTCCGAGTCTTGATAAATGGTGACTACCTTGTAAAAAAGAAACAGTACATAGGGTCCGGGCGAAACTGCTAGTGTATATCTATATCTATATATATATATATATATATATATATATATATATATATATATATATATATATATATATATATATAGAGAGAGAGAGAGAGAGAGAGAGAGAGAGAGAGAGAGCGAGAGAGAGAGACAGTTGTTCAAATTGTTAAATAATTTAGTTGTGAAAACATTTATCGTTTTATATAAATATAAAATAGATAAATTCTATATAATTCTTTAGCTTCGCAACATTACAATAATAGCTTCATTATGCAAAACTATTATAATGTGCGTTATTTATAAATGCTTGTTATGAATTTTCGTAACTATATTGTTGATTGTTTATTCGATAATGTCGAAATCGATGTTAAAAATCTAAATTCTGACCTATTATATAAACACGCTATATAGTCCTATTAAATAGTAGGCATATATTTTTAATGTTTGTTAAAACTTTTTGAAGATACATAAGGATCATCTTTTAGCTTTTTTATTCAGCTTTTTATAATTGTGTATAGTTCTATGAAACGTGTAGATTACTGCAACATATATTTACTAATCATACCCATTTAATACTTGTTTATAACGCAATATATGTTATAACACAGCTGGTTAGTCATTTAAATAATGGCCACTGTATTATATAGATAATCACCTCACTTATTCATTTTTCTTGCACGTGCTTACCTGTGCAGTCAATTATGGGAGTCTTTTTGATATTTCTTCCTTACAAAGACAGCGGACGCATATATGGTGTATCTGTAAGAAAAAAGATAAAGAAAATGAAATGCTGTTAACTACTGTAAAATGGATCAACTTCAGTTTCAACTTGTAAACACTATTTTCTTATCTCTTTCCCCGGAGAGTTACAAAGGAATCTACAATCGATAAGATAATACGAAGAGAGTCACAATCCCAGAGGAAATCTAGTAAAGAACGCAACGCGTATTGCTCGAAACACAAGTATGTTGGAGAGTGAAAAGATAGACGTCAGAAAATTAGACATGATACAATGAAAGCTTTAACTCTCTTCAAAATAATTTTTCTATACAACAAACATTTTCTTAACTGGTTACCTGATGAAAAAATGAGATTACTTTTCTTGCGAAATTAATTACTTAGAAATAAATATCATGGTAAGTAAACGAATATTAGAACCACTGATAATGCCGGATGTCAGATTTCCTTTCTGCGTATATATGTATATATATATATATATATATATATATATATAGAGAGAGAGAGAGAGAGAGAGAGAGGCAGACATACAAAGTAAGAGAGAAAAAGAAGGAGAGCGATAGAAAGACAGAGAGTGTCATTATATTTCGGCACTGCACAAAATACAAGCGAAATTGATATTGAAACAAAAGTTGATCATGCAGACATTTACTGATTACATTATTTGTTTTTAATTTTGCAGTCGAATACTTCCAGATGAGTAAGAATGTGACGAACGTGTGCTGCTTTCTGGTGGCGAACACCTTTACGATAGAAGTTGTTAAACTGTCGTTCTTCTTTTTGTCGTGTTCTTTAGTGTTAGTGCCAATAACGCAACACAAAAACATTTAAAATATTCGCAGTAACGGGAGGAAGTAGTAGATTAAACTCTACTCTTGAGACATCCAGCAGCAAAACATGTCATGGTTCAAATCACAAATAAAAATTCGGAGAATTTCAATTAATCTTGCTCCACAATGTAAAAGAGAATCAAACACATCGATTTTTTTTCAATATCATGCTGCATAGACACTTTAATATTGAATTATAGCGTATAATACATTTCAATATCATTGTTATTTCAATATATATATATATATATATATATATATATATATATATATATATAAGCGGATTCTTTGTGTATACGATTAAATATATTTTAGATAGTTTTCCTTAAACAATTATAAAAGTTCTATATTTTTACAAATTAGATTGAATGCACAGCTCATTTACTAGCATTTTTTAACTTGTTATATACGTCTGAATTCTGAAAATGTAAGTTCAGGTACGTAATTGCGGAGTCATGGCTTCATTTCTGATTCTTCATTATCGGTGCAACGTTGACACCACGAGTGTATTTTTTAATACAAAGCGTAGAAGCCGAGTGCTATATTACTTAATAGAAAACAGTATACACATAAGTCAATCGTTTATCTCAACTAATTTTTCCTTGCCGGGTAACATTAACGGTACTAATTTGAATATGACGATAAAAATAATTTGGAAGGTTATTAAATGCCAGGAAGCAGTTCCTAGCCGTTTACTTACATTTGCCAATTCCAATTCCCTGGATACTGAACGACTAAAATGATAGTGATAAAATACGTGTGTTTCATGGGAAACAGTTATAGAGAAACCAGAGCTATAAAGAAACGATTGAAGTTGCTAAGATATTATGTAATGTTGAATAGTGCACAGGAAGACCGACAGAAATAGTGTAATACAAAGCAAGAATATGAACTAAGATACATAAAACTACGTTCGTTAACACCACAAAACCCTCTAATTTTAAATGTATGCATACGCACAGCAATACGTAAAAAATAAATCAAGGTTGAGTAAAATGAATTATTTAGTTTACAATGTATCAATCCATTGCAGTTCATTATATAGGCATTGCATTGTTTATTCTGCAACGCATGTGTAAAAATAAATATTACACTTTAAATTCATACGCATGTTAATATTTTAGTAAAATACAAGTTTACATAAAACATTGGGCGAGAAATTTCGATTGCAGAAGACATGTAACATTATTTGAGATGTATTTTCTGCAATTAATTTTCCATTGTTAAGTTTTGTACAAATGATGCTCACAATGAATAGAATTACAAGAATAACAAAACTAAAATAGATACGTCATACACTTAACATGGTCTACATGGATCATTTGATTAGTTTAAGGCACATGGAGCGGCTTTATCTAAGCTTTGTCTTGGAAAATAGAAATCTTAATAAACAAAAATTTATTAAGATTTTTATTGTAGCTTATGACTCTGATAGTAGCCCCTCTATATCAAAGTGGCGATGTGCCTTGTTTGGGGTGAAAGTGTTATAAAAAAAAAGTAACACCATAAGATCTGGTTTTCAGGAGAAGAGCATCGCACCATATACTTTCAAAAGCCATATATATATATATATATATATATATATATATATATATATATATATATATATATATATATATATAAGCTACTGTCCTTCTGTCCTCTGCCTTATCCGGTGTATCTTATGTACGTTCAGAGATTACAGTTAAGATATCTGCGGCTGGTCTAAATCCCCATTGATGGTCAAGAAAAGTTTAGATACTTTAAGGTGGTTGTTGGAGATTGATTAATTATGGATTCAATTTTTTTGGAGAAAAGCGAGAGGGGTAAATGGGTCAGTTCTTTCGCCACAATTCTTGTAAACTGGTACCACAGAAGCAGTTTTCCAAGAGTCAGGGATTAAATATTCGTTTAGACATGTGTTGAAAAGTTTGCAGAAAACAGGAGCAAACTCAGCTGAACATTTTATTTTTAATAGTATGGCAGGAATGAGATCAGGTTCACATACTTTTCAGATGCATATGTTTTTTATGATATCATTTATTTGAGAAGGGGTGGCTTTCAAGTCATCTAGTTTGGTTTCTGTTCCTAAAAGAAAAAATACGGAGAGAGTAGCTTGCTTAGGCCAATGTAGAGGTTGATGTAAAATGAGGGGCAAGCAGGTTAGGTTTATCGCTTGCCGTACAAACAACCACATGATTGCATGATACTGGGGGAATTGTTGATTGCCCACTATATACTACACCATTGTAGTTTTTTTCCAGAAATCACGAGTTTTTAATTGCTGCGCATCAATGCGTTTTTGGTGGTTTCGGCATATTTTTTCTTAGCTGGAGATGTTTTCTTCTTACAATTATTTCCAGTTTCTATAAACTTGTGTATGTTTGTGCTGGAATTATGCCGGATAAATCTGCTGTATCCATGTTGCCTTTGAGCTATGGCAGCTTTGCAAATAGAAGTACACCATTGGGGAGATTGGGGTTTGCTATAGAACTTCCGTGTGCGAACATGTGCCTCGAACGGCGCTTCAAACTAACAGTGGTTTCATTTGCTCACTGTTCTGCAGGAAGAGAAAAATATTTCCCCATAGGAAATAGGATATATGTGATCTCTGATGACATTCCTGTCGGCCTTATTATAGTAGCTTGTCGTTTAAAGCAATTATTTTTCAACTTGGTGTCGAGCGTCTCGAGTAATATTTATAATATAACAGCATATTCCGCATTCCCGTGTGAGCAATGGGCACATCCTCAGGAAACGGGGCTTGGTGGTGCTGACGATCTGGGAGTAGGATTGAGAACGTTACTGTCTATATTAATGATATGAATATAAAAATTTATGGATCAGTTAAGCAGCTATATACGGCAAAATCACGTTGACACACCGTTTCTCGCCAGACCATTGAAGTTAAGCAACGTTGAGCATGGCAGTAGCAGATGGGTGACTATTTGGGAAGGCAAGGCGCTGTATGTACCGCGAGACAAAATACTGGGTTGGAAAACTGGCGCTGGCTATCCTTCTTTCGAGGGTAGATGGGCCTCTCTTAAGCTGTGGTATGCAATACATATCATCATGGCGTCACGATAAAAAATACCGTTGATACCCCTCGCGAAGCATTTAGTATTCAGCTACGGACAAGGTTTGAATTACACCAGAAAATTGTGTAGTACTACATCGCTGCTGTCCGATACATGGCTGATTAGAGCATCGCCCTGGTTCGATAGGGAGCGATAAGAAAATATACGTAGCAAACGATATGTTGTAAAGTTGGTGTAAAGCACATGATGCCTAATCATCTGATTATAGTTTACATAACTTAGTCATGGGGAAGGTGTTACGAATATAGACTTTAAGTCCGTGCATGTGTCTGTCAGCGTAATTTCAAAAAAGTGGAAGATAACCAGAGATGTTTAAGATAGAGGGGATGGTTGAGGGAAAAGTAGTTTCACTTAGCGCTAAGATATTGGGGAGTGTTAGGGGAAATGCTTCTGCATCATTTAGATTAGTTCTTAATCCATGGATATTCGTGAATGCGAGCCTCAAGGGAAGAAGCGAATTGTTGATCTTATGTGTATGGTTTCTATCGCTGTTTTGGTTTTCATTTTTCATTTTAATTTGTATTTTCAGTTTAGTATGAGAGATTCTAGACGAAGCGAATATGTATAGCCACCATCATGCAACACAATTAGGTAATCAGCAGACTTCTAAACTACAGAAATAAGGTATCGGAAATGCCCACTAGAGATCAGTGCTGGGTCCCTTTTCAAGCGTGACATAGCACTGCAAACATTTATTAATAATTATTAACCAACTAATGATTGAGCAGCCGCTACAACCGCTATCAATGAGTTAGTGCACCTCTACTATCAGTCGCAAAACAGCTGCGATACGAACTGTAAAACCGGTAACATTAAAACCTGTCAGAGAAGCGTTGCCTGCATACATGGTAGCAAGGCACGCCAAAATTCCCAGATTTAGGGGAAGGACTAAAGCTGGATTTGGGGAACGGCATTTACTGCATTAGTCAGGAAACAATGCTAAGCACTTGCCGTCTCTAATGAGTCCCTGTGATTGCATCTTTGCTCCTGGCAAATAGGCAAAGAAGGAGTATTGAAGACGAGCGATAAGCAGTACGTACCTACTCCTTAATCAGTTTAGGGTCGGAAACCGATGATTTGATCGAGTCCTTAGCTCTACAGAGGTTGTTGACCAAGATTGAGGAGGCCTCCCTTCCGTTGGGTGTGAAAACGTATGAGGTCAGTGGCACAGTTTTAAAATCAGAATTTTTCATCGTCATGTCTATGGGTTCATCAGAACCGAAAGAGTTATCCCAGCGCCTGATTTCCAAGCCAGGTATTTCTATGCCGCTGTGTGGGTAGTTAATATTCATCGAGTTTGTATCAGAGATAATTAGTATCTGTTTTGAACTTACACTTCTTAAAATAGGAGTAAGATTGGAAGATGTTTATATTCACACGTTGTTTCGTGGATGATGATATGCATTAGTTTGGTGTGCGGATTTAAGGTTGGTACCTCTAGTTCAACGAAAATTAAATATAGTTTATTGATTAATGAATACATCGAAAAATTATAATGCACAAAGTTAGCGTACGATTCCATATGTGCTTCGAGTGTAAGTTTTCATGTAAAATTAATCACCAGTACTTTGGCCCATCTAAGGTAAAGAAGTACATAGAGTTGCTACTTAATATATATCACTTTGTGTTAAGTTTTGAGACATTATGTTGAACAAATTTGGCGGCGAGGTCAGATCAGTAACCAAGATGGCGGAAAAGAATCAAATGCGGTCCGTGGCGTAGTTAACGGCGAACTGATTGAATCCAAAATTCGACAATTTTTATAATAATTTTGAAAGGTTTTCATTTGGTTGTTTAGCACAGCCGGTGGTTATAAAAATGATTGGAGAATCCATTCGTCACATACCCCATTATTCGTGATGGGGACGGCCTCCTAGCGGCTTCGGCTGCAGGAAGGCAGGGTAGAATTACTCGTCAAGGATTCGTTACTTGATACTCAGCCCGACAGGTTAGGGGCCGGGAAACGGCCCAGCACTTGTCGGACTGAGGTACACCGCCTGGATAATACCTAGGTAATAGCTAGGAGGGCCACCCTCCCAGGCTTTGCCACTGGCCTTCCCGGTGGATTAAGTTGGATTTAAGTTTGGGCGCTTCAGGTAGTAAGAGCTACCTGAGGCGCCCAGATCGAGGGATGCCGACGGGATTACGCAGGCAATTTTTACAATTGCAAGAGTGCCCTTCCTTTAGGAGAGCCTGCTGGATCCCCACCCTCCGGCCTTGTGCCGCATATTGCTGTGGTGGGCAGCAATTAAATCTCTACCCCCATTAGGAGTCAAAAATATTTTACACCCCCCGTTGTTTATATAATCGAAAAATTCTTTCGGGTTCAATGTTGGCTTGACTTGAGAACAGGAAAGGAATATAAATAAATAAATACATATAAAAGTTAACAATAAATGAACAAATCAAAATAAACCAATAAACATTGTTTTTTTTTTCTGGTTTGGGTGAATTAATCTTTATTCTCATTGGTCAAAAAGAATTATTAACATATTGATAGAATGTGTGCAAAAGGAAGCCATTTTTTATAACATAGAGATTTTTTTATACATATAAAAATAAACAGTTTTCAAATACATATAAGCATATGCACAGAAATTCACAAATATACATTTTTGGGGTTTTTTTACAAATATTTGGAAAAAAAACAGATACAAAAAAGAATTATTTGACAAATAGGAAATTTACAAATAAAAGTTTTAACAAGTGATTTTTTTTAAACAAAAACTGGAAAAAGTATGTTAGATATTATTTGGTTAATTTGGTTAGTAAGGTAGAAATGGTCGCAGTTTATCCTCGTGTCCGGGACAATTTACATTTTTTGCTTTTTGGTGTGATTTTGACTATTCATGCTTCTCTTTTTAGGTTTCTGAAAAGAGATTTATTCATAATTAGATTAAAAAAAGTGAGGTTATAAATGTCTTAATTTTATTATTTTTATAGGTTTAGTGAAAATGTCGGCTTTATTATTTTCAGACGTCACATAAGTAAGAGTAATAGATTTTTTACTTATAAAAAGATATCGGATATTAATATGCTTCGATCTTTGATGAATTATATAATTATTTGCAAATAAGATACTGCTTTGATTATCACAAAGAATTACTATATGTATTTTACTTAGATCTGGGTTTAAAAAATATTTTAGAAGGGTGTTCAAAAAATTGCCTCCTCCGCGGAATGTGTAAGAGCCACATATTCTGCTTCACAGAGAGAAAGACCAACAATTTGTTATTTTTATAGTTTTCCAAGAGATCATAGGTCCAGTCTTTGACAGTCTAAAACAATACCCCGTCATACTTTTTCTATCCTCAGAGTTACTCCAATCTGAATCTGAAAATCTTCCTAAATTTAGAGGATATAAAGACTTTCGATTATCTATGGATTTTGTTTCGTTCCCTATATTTTTATTTATGTTTATTTCGACAAGAGTTAAACGCGGCCTCCAATCTTGCATTCCGACCGAGCAGAATTTTATTAATGCATCGTGATTGTTTCATAGATATAATTTCATTTTCACAGCTAAATTTTATACCGAGGAACCCTGACAGTCGTCGAAGGACAGCCATTTTAAATTTGTTATTTAATTAATTTTTAACATCTTTTAAAGCGCTGTCACAGTTTGAGGCGAGTAATATATTGTCAACCCAAAAAAACAAATTCCATAATGTATTACCTAAGTTTTTAGTAAACATGCACGCGTCTATGGACATTGCTTGAATTCCTGTTGTATTAAATAATTATGGAGTGTTAAATTCCAATTGTGTGCACTTTGTTTTGGTCCATATAACGATTTATTTAATTTCCACACCCATTTTTTTTTCATTTTAAATCACTCTGGAGGGCAAATGTAGATTTCACAGTCAATCGGAGCATTTAAATATATTTTTTTACATCCAATTGATGTATTTTTAAATTGTATTGAGTGGCAAGTTGTAAGAAAATCTTAATAGTCGTTAAATTTCTCGTTGGGGAAAATGTTGCAAAATATTCCACTACAGATATTTCTGAAAAACCTTTTGCAACAAATCTTGCTTTAAATGTTTCCCTGCCAGAATTTTTTTTTTTTTTTAACTAGCGTGAAGAAATTATATTTTTATCTGTTGATTTTGCCACTATTTCGTATGTGGTATTTTCAGATAAAGCTTTTACTTCCGATATCATAGCTTGTTCCCATTCTTGGTGATTTTCTGAATTAATCGCCTCATTATAACTTTCCGGTGCGCTGTTCAACGAGTAACAGTAATCAACGGCGTATCTTGTATATTTTCAATTTGTAAGTAGTCTGGCCTTTTTCGCTCCCTTATTGAGTATCGACGTGACTGGTTAATATTTTCGTCGGAAGATCTACTGTAATTGTCGTCGTTATTAATATTTTCATTGTGATCAATTAAGATGCTAGGTAATATTTAAGTTTTTCATCCACGAGATCGCAATTTTTTAAATTTTATGTATTATTGAATTTTACACATCCAACCCTTTTTATGGCATTTTGGTTTGGAAAGTAGATTAAATACGCCGGACTGTTTTTATCGTAACCTATGAAAATACCTTTTTCGCTTTTAGTATTTAGTTTACTGGTGTTTTCTATAAATGCAAAACAATAAGAACCAAATATATGCATTCTGTTCATTTTAGGTTTTACACCGCAAAACGCTTCATACGGCATTTTTCCTAGTCTTTTATTGAACGATCTATTTCTGATATATGTTGCTGCCATTAAAGCGTACTTCCATGAACTATGCGCTAATTTCGATTCGATACCTAGAATTCTTGTCATCTCAAAAACGGTTCGCCATGTTCTTTCAGCGGTGCCATTTTGGAAGGGGGAGTACGGCGCAGATTTCTCGTGTTTAATACGGTGGTTAATCAATACAAGTTCAAAGTCTTTACTAGTAAATTCAGTCCCGTTGTCTGAGCGAATACATTTTACTGAACCGTACAGGGCAATATCAGCTAAATATTTCTTAGTGGTGAGGAAAGTGTCGGATTTGTTTTGTTTTTTTTTTAGAAAAAAAACTATAATTAAACAGGAAACATCATCAATAAAGTTCAAAACGTACCTTACATTATTCAGCCCCGTCGGGCTGATCGGACCTGCTAAGTCACAATGCACAACTAAGAGAACTATCCTAGCTTTTTTGTCTGGCGTTCGGGTTATATATTTGGTCATTTTCCCCTGTGCACACACATTACAATTTGGAAGATCGTCTGAAGGTATTATTTTCATGCCTTCGACTACATTTGGTAATTTTTTAATATCAACTACATTGCAATGCCCTAGAATTTTATGCCAGGTTTCCAAGTCGTGACAGGAAGTTTTTGAGGGAACCATACTTTTTAGATAATATAGTCGTCCATTTTCTTTAATGTCAAATACAGTTCTATTGGGGTATATACATTTTGACTTATTTGGGCCAAATTTCATATTCGCGCCTTGTTTAATTGCAGCCTGCACGGAAAATGTGTCTAGCTTTAATGTAGTAATGAACAGAGCATTTTTTTAGAATACAATTACAGATTTCGCCTTTATTATTTTTAGGGATATTTTAGCATCGTCTCTTTTCAAGACTATATAATTTATTTGACTACCGTCGGCAAGTTCGAAAAAATGAATTTGAGGATTAAAGTTTGAATCAAAATAATAAAATCAGATTCCTTGGTGATAACGTATGCTGTATCACCACAGTCTACAAGGAGATGTTTACCATTTGTGTTATTGTCAAAGTTACATGTGAATAGAAAGGTATGTTCTTCCTCAAAGTTCTCAACTTTTTTTTTTACGGGGTCCATTTTAGAGCGTTTATATCGACATTGGAAACTTTTGTAGTTGGGTCGTCCGCAATTTCTTGGGAAAATTACTTTTGGAGAACTCGTTACGGCGAGGTGCGTAATTTGGTGGTGTCTGCTTTCGAGAAGCATGTTTGAACTTCATAATATTGCTGGAGTGACTATTGTCCAAGCATACGTTTAGTCTTTTCGTAATTACGCAATGCCAATTTAAATTCGCTGAAATTTATGGGTTTGCCTTTATGAGTTATAAAAATCGGCTTGAAGTCCATTGATGGGCATTGCTATCAACAAGCTATCGCTTATTATTTCACCTGAGAGTGTCTAGCGTCGGCGGTTGTGTTTGCCCTTATAACATAGTCAGTAATCGTTTTATCCTCGATACGTTTCAGAGACGTTAGTTCTGTATATAGTGATACAATTTTCAGTTTCCCTTTTTGATAAATACTGTTCTCTTTATATGTTCAATGTTTTCCGTCCGTCATCCAATGCATCTCTTATAATCAGAGGCAGACTTCTATCGTCTCAGCATTGAATCAGTTCTGCAAAAACAGTCGCGTTCTTTTCGAGAAATTCGGAGTCTTTTGGATTCTCTGTTTGAGATTGTATCACTTTGTGTAATTTTCGAATCTTCAGATATCCCAGAAATTTTACAAGTCGAATTTAGATTCCGATCCGTCAAAGAGAAGACGTAGGCTGGACGCATAACCTGTTAAGTTTTGAGACATTCTGTTGAACAAAGATGGCGGCATAGTTCTGATCAGTAAACAAGATGGCGGTCAAGAATCAAATGCGGTCCGAGGTGTAGTTAACTCCGACCTGATTGCATCCAAAATTCGACAATTTTTATAATCATTTTTAAGGTGTTCATTAGTAATTTAGCACAGCCGGTGGTTATAGAAATGATTGGCGAAACTATTCGTCACATCTCTTTTACATAGGCGTCACCACTTAGCAAGGCCGATCGGCCACTCAAGGATAAGGGTTAAAGAGTGTAGAGTAGTCAAAAGGACAATATAGTAATCAATAGTAATGGAAGTTCGGTCAATTTGTTAACTTAAGTGGAACGGCTAATCAGAAATTTGTTCACGTTGGACTTGAAGACAACCATATTATAGACAGCTGGAAAGCAGGAAAACGGAAGACAATTTCACAGGCGTGCAGTTCTAAGAAAGAAGCTTTGATCATGGAATCTATGTTTAGGTTTAGGCACAGATAAAGAGTGGGGAAAATTATTGATAATGTTTTCAGCTAGTCTAGTGTTTCTTGTGAAAGTTTGGCGAGGTGGACCATAGATTGAAGCTCAGTCGAACACTTTCCATGAAAATAACGATAGAGCAGAGACAAACATGCGACATCTCTTATGTAAGGTAGAGGTTGCAGCGAAGAGAAAAGGGCATCTCCCACCAGGCCACGAAGTCCATTCTGAACCCTATCAAGGCAGGAAAGGTCTTTTCTAGAAGCTCCTGCCCATATGTGGCAACAGTATTCCATTCTTGGACGTATCTGGCTCTTATATAGATAGAGAATTGCATCAGCAGTGAGATATCTACTGGATCGATAGAAAGATCCCACGAGTTTTCCAGCGGTCTTGGAAACAAATTTGATGTACGTATTCCATTTAAGATCAGGAGTAAAGGTCAAGCCAAGAAGCCTGTCAAACCTTGACGCCTCCCCAAGATGAGAGCCATTCATTTTAAGTGATGCCAGATGGGGATCAGAACGTTGATGATGTAAAGATAGAAGCTTGGTTGTAGATGCATTAAAAGTAACCAGCCACTAATTTCCCCATTGTACAACGTGATCAAGATCAGAGGAGAGATAATCGGAGAGAACTTGGTCGTTTACGGTTTTAGATGTGCTACCATAAATGGTAGTGTCGTTAGCAAAAATGTCTACGAATGATGTAAGGATGTGATTTGGAAGATCATTAATATAGATAAGGAAAAAGGTTGGGCCCAGGATGGACCCCTGAGGGACTCCAGCATTTATAATGTGAGCTTCTGATTTTTGCCCATCAACTACTACTCTTATGAACCTATCAGAGAGAAATGATTTGATAGTTGAGAAGACATTTCCAGCTATACCATAGCCGGAGGTCTTGTGAAGTAAACCTTTATGCCATACCCTATCAAAGGCCTTTGATATCTCAAGAGCAAATGCCCTAGAAAGGGTGCCTCTGTCGAGAGATTCGCTAATCCTATGAGATATAACTGTAAGCACATCTGTTGTAGATCTAGCAGAACGGGAACCATATTGTGTGTCACTAAGAAGGTCTTTTTTGTTGAGATGGTTGATTACTTCTCTATTTAACACAGATTCCAGCAACTTACTCATGACGCACAGGAGACTTATTGACCTGTACTGAGAGGGAGATGAACGATCACCTGAATTCTTAAATACAGGGCATACTGATGAGAGTTTCCAGGGTGATGGGAAGCAATTCTCCTTAAGACAACGTTTAAACAGTTTTGTAGGTATGGGTGCTAGTTCTGGTTGAAGTTTTTTGAGTACTATAATTGGAATACCGTCAGGGCCGATTGCTTTAATGGAATCAAGGTATTTGATTAGCTTGGCAACATCACATACAGATATTTGTATATCACATAGTGTGTTTTCTGATACAGGATGAAATATTGGAGGTTTGCGGCCTTGGTTGCAAAGGGTAGAATTGGCTGTAAAGTTCTTGACAAGAGTTTGGCTTTGTCTGATGCTGACGAGATTAACTCAGGTCCATTGATGATAGTTGGGATAGAGCACACGCTTTTGAGCAGGATTCTCTTTGAAATTTACCAAAATTGGAAAGAACCAAGCCGCAGCTCAGCTACTTTGGACTTGACGGACTGAGCATACAACTCTCTTCCGTTATTTATTACTTTCTTACAATTGTTGCTGGCAGTCCTGAAAGCGGTTTTCGTTTCCATACATCTCTTACGTTGGAAGCAGTGGAAAATGTGATTCTGTGCGCAATGGCAGCAGCACATTCTGGAGAAAACCATGGCTGGCTGTTAAGTTTTTGCTGGAACTTTTTCGAGGGTATGAAATTGTATATACCTACAATTAACCATTCTGTCAGATCTGATACTATTGACGACACCTCCTTTTTAAACATGGAACGCAGAGGAAGATACGATATAAATGTACGGAAGCTATCCCAGTCAGCCATAGTGTATCGATATACTGTACGATGGAGAGGTACCTTTGAGGACTTATTATATTTCATTTTTATCTTAATTGATACAACTGAGTGGTTGGAAGATCCAAGAGGAGAAAGAACGGAAACTGAACATAGTTCAGGGCAAGTTGTGAGAAAAAGGTCTAGTAGACTTGCATACTGGCCGTCATTGTCGGGCACACGGGTGGGTTCGTGAACAATATGAGTGAGGTCATAAGCAATGGAAAATCATGACAAAACATCCCCTCATCATCGGTCTTGTTTGAGTGGGTCAACCATTCCACATTGTGAACATTGAATTCTCCACATACGTGAATGTTAGCTGAAGGATATGCTGATAGAACTTGGTCAATTGTCTCAGATATTATTTTAAAGATAGTAACTCCGCTGTTATGGGCGCGATAGAGAGTAAATATATATGCCGTGGTGTGAGCTAGTGCTACTCGGAATCACATATAGGGTAAGTTAGGATCTTCTCTGGATATATCCCTACCACATGGAAAGCCATCTTTAATATAGGCACATATTCCATGCCCATGACGATCTTGGGGATCAGATTTGGAAGTTAGGTTAGAGTATCCTTTAATTACGAACTCATTTAGGGAAATGGTCTGTCCAATTCCAGTTTCGCTTAAAAATAAAAGGTCTGGTTTAGTCTCCTTTAATTGGGATTCAACCTCTGGAAGGTTAGAACGTAACCCCCTGATGTTGGAGAAGGAGACATGGTAGTGAGGGTCTACGTTGGAAGTTTCAGGTCCGGGTTTAATCGTGTATTTTTTATTGAAACTTGTCATAGTGGAATTTTGGAGTTTGTGGACTAAGTCGCCAGACTTGCTTAGAGCAGGACAGAGAGAGAGGAAACAAAGAGAGAAAAGTAACGAAGATTTTTTTTTGTAGATCATGATAAGGTAAAGCGCCGTAACAATTACCCACTAGCATGGCATCGAGAAGCCCCACCAGAGACTGCATGGTCCAGAATCCATTCACCAAATGGCAATGCAGCAGTCCCAGTACTTTGCGCGTGCTGATAGGACAGCCTCGTTTGTGATTAATCCAAGGTTCGGGTCCCTGACTATAAGGCGGATAACGTCAGCTCAGATAAAACGTTTACCTCTAGCACCCTTACTAGTGACATCTCACCTATTAGCTCGTCGTTTGAGGTTGGGTACGCTGTTCAGCCTCTTAGCAAGGATCAAAGTCGAGTGTCTGTCTCATAGTGCGAAACATTTGTTCTAAGCCGGAAGTCGAGTGACGGGCTTTTGTTTTTCTCTAGCCCCCGATAGGACCAGCCCCTTTCTTTGGGATTCGGACCGGAAAGGACTATTGTTTTCTTGTTACCTATATTGTTTTAATTATTGCCCATCCTGGGAAACTACTAATTGTGTGTTTTATCATTTTACAGGGTCCAGCTAAGACTCAAACAGCCAGCAGAGCCAGGGGATACTCATGTGCCTTTTTAGGCGACGGCACACTTGGTTTCCGTCTCAGCGGGTCTTGGTTAGGCTCTGCTGGGCCACCAAATACATGGAGCAGGCATCTGCTCCTGCCAGCTTGGGTGACGCCCAGGTGTTTTGATCGGTACGCAGTCCTTGTCTGTGTGCCTGTGGAAGGGGTTGCTAAAGCGAAAGGCATCTGAAGATGTGATGGTCCTATTGAGGTGATTGCCACCCCAGAAGGCCCCAAGTACCGTGTCGGTCGGTCCCGTCCTAGGGATTGACACCCAGGAAATCGCCCCAAGTTGAGCGATTTTATTTTTGGCTCCCCACTGCCAGAGGATCAGATGCCCCCATGAGGGCACCTGGAGCTGTTGTGAGGATGAATAAGGAGGACCAGAAAAAGGTGTGTAAAAAATGTGGAGGGGACCCCGGACTACGATGAGTTGGAAGATGCCTACCAGAAAACGGCGAAACTAAGGAGGTCCTGGCGTGGTAAGCCTTGGTGGGGCATAGACGACGAAGCACCGACGCCGACCCAGTCGCAATCGGTGAACAACATACCAAAGAAGAAGGAAATAGCTTTGAGAAAAACGAGGTCATTGGAGGTGAGAGTCGTGGATGGGTGCTACCCGGGGTGAAAGGTTGCTACCAAAGCAATGCAAGCAGTGCCAGCGAGTACGGAGGAATGGCCAGCCCTTACAACCGACAACTCTCCAATACCAGCGGCACAGAAGTCAGCGGAATGTCCATCAAACCGGATCAGTAGTCCAGAGAGACAGAAGGCGGTAAGAGAGACATGGTGTCCGAAGAAAAAGAAAACACCACAATACTATAAGGACCTATTCACTTCGAAATACCACGAGTATGTAGACGGAAGCAATTTCAAGGTGGTCCCCGGGTCTATAGAAAGAATTAAGGAGCCGTCCGTGTCCCTGGTTGCATTAGAAGTTAAAGAGAAAAGGTCTCACGGGGGTCCCGAAAGACAAAATGATGGAGATTCTGGGAGATTTGGAGATCCCTGCCCAGTAGGCGGTTAGACGCAGTTATGCCATGTGGGAGCTCCTTTTGCTGACAAAGGAGGAAGCTGAGAAAGTGATAAAAGGGGACCTCACATGCAAGAATCTTTGAGTAAAGCCGGAGTACCAGTCTAAAGTGAGGATGATGGTTACAGTGTTGGGCGTGGCTTGCTTCGTGGGAGAGGACCAGCTGGGAGCGACGATGTCCCAGGACGGCGAGATCGAAGGAATTCAACCGGTAATGGGCCCTAGAGCATAATGACTGGCGATTTCAAATTGTAGATGAGAGTCTACCGGAAGGGATTAAACGACCAACTTGTGAGGGCTGGCAGATGTCGGTCATTGTTGTAGGGAGGCGGTTGCACTGATGACATTGCCAAAGACCGAGGCATATGTAAAGTTTTTTTCCTCCTGAACAGGTCCAGGAGAAGAGGACAGAAGACGAGCCGGGGAAGAGAGCAGAAGAAGGGAAGAATGATGAAAAAACAGAAGAGAGGAGCGATGCCGCAACCTGTAGTAAGGTCGTCTCCAAAAAGGGGAAAAACAAGAGACAACTGCCCCTCAAGCAACACCGAGAGGAGCGTCGGGAGCGGCAAAACGGAAATTGAGGGTGAGCGCCTCGGAGTCCGGAGGAGAGGAAGACAAAGCAGATGAAGAAAAGAGAGAGAGAGGAAAGAGAAGAAAGTTCCGGAAGAAAGCACCAGTAACCAAGCTACTGAGCCTCTATCACCGATCCCCCACGAGGAAGTTCAGCTTACCACTGCCTATTCAACACCCCAGAAGGAAAAGAGCAAGATGAAGTTCCGATCGTGATGACTAATGAAGAGGAAAAAGGAGAGGAAAAACAGACGAAGAAAAGGCGGCACCCAGAGAAGAAAAAAACAGAAAGTTTCCGTTCTGGCCGGGGGAGCGCCTTTGTAGTGCGACAGTGGCCAGGTGATCGGTGACCTTAATGGGAGGCAGAGGCGTTATCTGAAAAGCCTGGAAAGCCTTTCAAAGATGGAAAGCAAGGATGTCAACGATCCTAGAAATTTTGCAGACGCCGCAAACGTCATCACGTTCGTGAGGCCGAATAGGGGAGGTCGTACTAAAGCATTGTGGAGGATGTTTGAGGCTGGAAAGACGGCGTTTCTCGGGCCTAAAACTGGTAGACGGCAGCATCCATCACTAGGGAAAAGAGTAAAAAAGTGCGAAGAGAGGGTCCCAGTTTACGTTCACCCCTGCTTTTATAGTGTCATTAAATTGACGTTTCCCCTGGATGTGGGAGGCCTATCTCATGACGGGCGGCTTACATCTGATCTGGTCACGGGCAGTTTCGGCAAGACTTTCGACGTCCTCACCCCCGATGACTTCAGACCTATTGTTGACGAATACTCCTTGTTAGGGAAAAATGGCTACGAGCTTGAATCTAGCTAGTTTGAACACGAGCTGCATGAGATCTCCAAACAATGCTGCTCGCGTGCTGAGGGATCTCTGAGGCAGATGTAGCTACTTTGCAGGAGACCCACTTTGTTGGGGACGGGGATTGCGATGTGTCGGACGATTTTGACGTTTACTCAGCATATGACAATTTCCGTAATTGTGGGTTGTCTGTGTTAGTGAGTCGCACCTTATCTGTAACGGTTACCGTTGTTCACGCGGACGTTCATAGAAGGTTGGTCGTAGTCGATGTTGCCGTTAAAAGCAGCGAGTTCCGGATTGTGTCAGTTTATGCGCCTAATGTCCGCAGCGTGAGTGGTTCCTTTTTCGGCGGATGAAGGTGTTTCTATCTTCATGTCCGGAACGAGTAGTGTAAATGGGGGACTGGAATGCCGTCCTGGACCCCAACATAGATAAGGTCGTAGGGGTTAGCGGATGGGAGTGGTGTGAAAGCAGCCTGTCTTACCTGATGGCCTCGTGCGATCTGGTCGACAGGTTCCATCTAGATCACCCAGGGAGGGAGATGTGGACGTGCCAGGGTAATTCTGCCTTCTGTCCAAGCACATACTTGCACAGAATGTTAATAAGAAGAGACGGCATAGATTACTTATCATGTCCCACGTTCCACTGGTTAGGTCATTTGAACCACAAACTCGTGTTGGCCCGTTTGAAGTTAGGTAATAGGCCAAGTTGGCTGGCTACTGGAAGATGAACGTCTCCCTTTTGGAGCAAGACGACTTCCGGTGGAAGCTGACAGCACTAATTCAGCGGGAATTAGTGGGAGCGGGTACCGGGAGTAGCTGGTGTGTTAGACTTTAGGCTACCATTAGGCACTTTTGCGTCCAATACAGCCAAATACTCGCGCTAATTAGAGCTCGGATTAAAAGGCACCTAGATGATAGGCTGACCCTAGAGCTAGCCTTAGTTAAGGATGACCTGAATCGCTTAGATAGCGAGCGATACGAGGGGCAAGTAGTTAGAGCTAGGTTTAAAAGAGTCTCTAACGAAGCCGTGAATGTTGACACTGTTGCGTGTACGACCCTCTTAAGGCGAGGCTCGGATGGGTACATTCGGGAGGTGAAAAACATGGAAGGACACACTGTCTTATCGGCTCGAGAGATTTGCAACGGGTTTCGACAACATTTGGAGGAGCGCTTCACCCAACTACCCAGGCTCCGCGGCCAGGAGTTCGGCAGCTATTTAGCTGGCTCGCCCCGCCTTACTGCGGCCCGAGCAGCTGGCTGCGAAGGGATGGTTACTGAGTGTGAGATAATTACTGCGTTGAAGCAGGTTGGCTATAACAAATCTCCGGGATTCGATGGTCTGCCCTACGAACTCTACTTGAGGTTGTCGCCCATGTTTGTGCCCCTTCTGAAGGGGGTGTTTAACCGCTGGTTTGTTCAGGGATGGATACCTGGATAGGGTACCAAAGGAGTGGTCACACTACTGAAGAAGGTAGAACGGCATTGCGGGGGGAACTTAGGTGACTATACGCGCATCACTCTGCTAAACACGGAGTTGAAGATTTTGTCCAGCGTTCTTGCAATCCGACTGCAGGTTGTTATCGATCACTTGGTCGAGCCGGATAAGAACTACGATGTGAAGGGTCAATCGATTCAAAACAACTTGCATTTGGCGCGCATGATCATAGAGGGGTTAAAAGACGCCAAGTAAGCCGCGCTGGTCAATTTAGATCAGTCCCAGTCGTTCGATAGGGTCGACCATGGTTTCTTAGAATCTGTTATAAATACCGTAGGCTTTGATCTGGACTTCCGCAAGTGGGGTTCTGTTCTGTATCGTGATCCCGCGGTAGATGTGCAAGTAAATGGTTAGTTGTCGGAGTCCTTTGGGGTCTCTAGGTCGGTGCGCCAGGATTTTCCGCTGTCGCCTCTGTTATATGTCCTGGCGTTGGAGCTCGTCCTTCTCAAATTAAGGGACGAGACGACGAGACCAGTCCTGGACGGCATAGCTCTACCTGGCTGCAAATTTGCAAGGGTGCCCGCGTACGTTGATGATATCACCGTGTTCGTTGCACGACGTAGCGATATTAGAGCGGTGAAGGAGGCGATCGCTGAGTACGAAGTTGTCACAGGGGCCGTAGTCAATCGCAGCAGTCCGTTGGCCTGCGGTTGGACGCCTGGACCGGGGTAAACTCGCTTCCAGGTGATTCGGCTGGACTAATGGCCCGGTAAAGATTCTAAGTATGTGGTTCGGGCCTGGACTCCAGCTGGACAAAAATAGGTCAGGGGTACAGACGAAGGTCGAGTCGTCAGTTGGGACTTGGATTCGGAGGAAATTGTCCTTGAAGGGGCGTTCGGAGGCATGTACAACATTTGTGTTTCTGCTGATTCTTTACCGCTTGTTTGTTTTTTTCCCTGCCTGCGGATCTCTGTAAGGCTTTAGAGCGACTCCTTTTCAAACTTCTTTGGAAGGGAGGGATGCCGTTCTTCTGTAGACAGGTAGTACACAGAAACATTGCGAGGGAGGCTTGGGGATGGCTGACCTATTTAGTCACAAACATGCAGAAAAGTTGGCGATCCGTAGTCGGACACTGCTTGAGGAGTTGCACCGGGTACCAACCGTGAACCGACTTTTTTCACGGCTCATATCCGCCCCTGCCGCTGAAGATCGCAGAAGACCGGCGGGGGAATCGCTTTTCCACACCGAATGCCGAGTCGTCCTTAGTGCATTGCCGGGGTCCAGTGACCTTGCACGGCCTAGTAGGAGACTATATCAGGATTTAGTGGTGGGGACCGCAAACGATCCGCTGGTAGAGCGGCTGCATGTGTCGAGGGGGGAAAGTTTTCTCGCTTGGGAATCGGGCGCCTGCCAGAAGCTATTTGAATGATTTAGAATTTTCTTTAACGTGGAGGCTAGTCCGGGACGCGCTGCCACTTTTCGACAGGCTTGCAAAGGATAGCAGGAGCATGGAGTTTTACAGAAAACTTACATTGTAAGCTGGGTCACCAACAGACCCGAACAGAAACGTGAACTATCTGCTCTTAATTAAAGACTTTCGGCAGATACAGTCGATTCTTGATGTTCGTTCCATTAGAACTATTTTTTTAAATCAGAGATGAGAAGAAAGACCAAAAGGAAAACGCACAGCTTTATGTAGAAACTGATTTTAATGCCGAAAAATACAAATGCTTGACCATATAAGAAAATGATGTAATTCAAGCTTGAAGGATAGAGAAAAATTGGAAGTGAATATACATAACGTGTAAGCACAATTTGTAAAATGATGCCTCTAACAAATATAGGTCACTACGATTAACCAACGAGCTATGCTGGTGATAACATACAAATAAAGCATTGCTGAGTGACCGCACATGAACGTATATAGACTAGATATTAAACGCGGAATGTTTTCATATTCTCCAGAAAATAAACTTATAGACACCAGTATCGTTTTAATATGCCGGGAGAAGCACGAGGTATAGGTCTCTAAGCAATTGACAAGCATCCTCTTGCAACAATTGGGAGCATCGTGCAAAAGTTGATAAGCTCCCAAAATCGAAATATCAGAATAATACATAAACATCAAAACATAAGAACCAGCAAAAATTCTTCATCACAAAACTGGCCAAAAATTTAATGACAAGACACTCTTACTAATAGGAGACTATTAGAAAACAAGCCCGTTACAGATATACCTGAGCATATTCTCCATACCAAACACTTCTATTGCAAAAGCCTGGAAGAATGGCCTAAGTAGCAGAGTGTCTAGTATTTCCTGTGCTAATTCTTACTGAACTAAGGAAAGAAAAGGAAGGTTATATAGACTATGTAAAAAGTGAATCGCTTTACTATGATCAAGATGAAATAATATCAGGTGAGCCAGATCAAGTCTTGGTGAACTAAAATGTGTGCAGGCAATTCGACACAGAATTAGACTGTGAGAACAATCTGACATCTAGTTGTAAAGTATGGAGAGGGGAATAATCTCCGTTGGACGATAAGTAATCTGTTAAATAGCTAGCAATTTCTGTGAACACATATAAAAAAGAAGAGTTAGAAATAAATTACAACAATCAAAAATGACTATGTAATACCCAAATTTACGTGCATTGAACACGGACTAAAAATATACAGTGATAGATGCGAAGTTCTCTCTGCATTATCGTTTATTCATGGCAAGTGTTCGACTGAGCCTAAATCTATGGTCGCCCGTAAGGAAAAAGTAATTAACTGATTTGAATAAGTGGCGCCAATGAGACTATGTTAAAAAGGGTCGAGAGAACAAAGATAACACAATGCGCAGGTGTAATGTTTTTTTATAGGAATCACCACTTTTCAATGCCTAGAGACCACTGGAGGACAAGGATTAAGTGTGTTCAGAAATCAATTGGACAATATATTAATCGTTAGTAATAGAAATTCGGTAAATTTGTTAACAAGTGAAACGACTCATTAAGAACTTGTTTACGTAAGACATGAAGACATCCAAGTTGTAGACAGCTGGAAAGTAGGACAACGGAAGACAGTTCCACAGGTGTGCACTTACAAGAAAGAAGCTTTGTTCATGTAATCTACGTTCAGGTTTAGGCAAAGATGAAGAGTGGAGGTAATTATTGATAGGACTTTCAGCCAGATGAGTGTTTCTTATGAACGTTTGGTGAGGGGTTACGATAGATTAAAGCTCAGTTTAGCACTTGCCATAAAAAATGATCAAGCAGAGACAAAGTCGCATCATCTCTTCTCTGAGATAGAGGTTTCAGAGAAGAGAAAAGTACATCACCTACGAGGCTACGAAGTCTATTTTGAAGTCTTTCAAGTCAGGATAAGTCCTTTCTAGCAGCTCCTGCCAAGATGTGCATTGACAGTGAGATATCTGCTGGATCGAGAGAAGGATCCCATGATTTTTCTCGTGGCCTTGGCAACAGATTTGATGTATGTGTTCCATTTCAGATAAGGAGTAAAAGTCAACACCAGAAGCTTGTCAAAAAATAAGGCCTCTCCAAGAGGAGATACATCAGTTTCTATTGATGCCAGATGGGGATCAGAACGTTGCTGATGTAAAGATAAAAGCTTAGTTTTAGATGCATTAAAAGAAACCACCACTCCTTTCCTCATTGTACCACGTGCTCAAGATCACAGGAGCGAGAATCGGAGAGAACTTGGTCGTTTACGGTCTTAGATGTGCTACTATAGATGGTAGTGTCATCAGTATAACTGTCTACGAATGATGTAAGGATGTGATTTGGAATATCATTAATGTACACCAGGAAAAAGAGTTGGGCCCATGATGAGCCCCTGAGGGACTCCAGCATTAATACGGTGAGCTTCTGATTTTTGCCGAGAAACTACTAGTCTTATGAACCTATCAGAGAGAAATGATTTAATAATTGAGAAGACATTTCCAGCTATACAATAGCTGGAGATCTTGTGAAGCAAACATTTATGCCATACCCTATCAAAGGCCTTTGAAATGTCAAGAGCAATTGCCCTAGAAAGGTTGTCTTCGTCGAGAGATTTGTTTATTATATTAGATATAACTGTAAGCACATCTGTTGTAGATCTAGCAGAATGGAAACTATATTTTGTATCACTAAGAAGGTTATTTTTATGAGATGGTTGATTACTTCTCTAATGTAACACACATTCTAGCAACTTACTCAGGACACACAGGAGACTTATTGGTATGTACTGAGAGGGAGATGAGTAATCACCTGAATTCTTAAATACAGGGTATACTGATAGATATTTCTGGGTGATGGAAAGCAATTCTCCTTAAGACAACGTTTAAACAGTTTTGTAAGTATGGGTGCTAGTTCTGGTTGAAATTTTGGGAGTACTATAATCGGAATACCGTCAGGGCCGGTTGCTTTACTGGAATCAAGGGTTTTGATTAGCTTGGCAACATCACATACAGATATTTGTATATCACATAGTGTGTTTTCTGATACAGGAGGAAATACTGGGGGTCGGCGGCCTTGGTCAAAAGGGTAGAATTAGCTGCAAAGTTCTTGGTAAAGAGTTTGGCTTTGCCTGATGCTGACGAGATCAACTCAGGTCCATTGATGATAGTTGGGATAGAGCACACGCTTTAGTTCAGGATCCTGTTTGCTATTTGCCAAAACTGGTGCGAACCAAGCCGCTGCTCAGCTGAATTGGACTTGACGGACTGAGCACACAGCACTCGTATGCTCTTTATTACATTTGTACAGTAGGTGCTTGCAGTCCTGAAAGCCGCTTTAGTATCAGTATGTTAGAGAATGGATACAGAGAGGAAGAGAGAGAGAGAGAGAGAGAGAGAGAGAGAGGGTGGATGAGGTGAGTTATAGTGTAGACACGTTGGCCGGAAGTAAAAGATCAGCTGATTTGGTTGCGTGTGAGTCATGTGATCAGGTGAGCTGAATCGTTGAGATTTGATTTGGACTCAGAAGACAACGGACGGCTTCCCGTTGTCTTCTCTTCACCGGGGCAACGAACGCTGTCGTGTGTATAAGAAGAACCCACACAGGCCGATTTAACTTTCCAACTTCTGCAGGGCATCTGGGAAAAGTGAAATAAACTATAGAACTAATTCCTTGTCTTGGAGTGATTGAATTTTCATCCAAAAACAGGTATCAAGTCTCCCTCCAGGACGAGAAATTCCAGATGGTCCAACATCGAAGAAGCAGAGGTAGGTTCTGAAAATACATGTCAGTCACACACGATTTCCTTTATGATACAACATAAATATATAATATAACACGTCATCTCTTCTAATCAATTATTAGAGATGACGCAACAAACACTCAACCCTTTCGATAGAGACAATATAACACACTCAATTTGGAGCCGTAAGTGACCAGACCAATCAGCAAGGGTGGGTAAAAAAAAGAAAAAAAAAAGAACTTCGATTACCACGGAAAAATTAAAAGGAAAAAGAAACACAACGTTTTAAAAGGGTCCAAGATAATTTTAAAAAAATAAATAAATAATACCACGGAAAAAAAACATTACACGATCACAGAAATGCGAAAAAAAATTGAACACACACACACAGACAGAAAATATTTTTTTAAAAATGCCGATATGCCGTAATGAATGATAAAAGATATACGGTCAGTTAAAAAAAACAACAGCGTAGAGTCCTTTCATTGAACAGCAGTGAAACAAATATATATAGACACAACGGAAAAAAGACACATTAAAATTATGTATAGTTATATTATTTGATAAATTTGGAGAAATAAGAAAAAAAAAAGATAGCTAAATCGACATACTGATAAAAACAAAAAGAAGGAAAGAAAGAAGAAATAGAACATATAAACTTTAGTTACAGAGGTGAATGAGATGACTCTCACAGTTGCGAGAAAAACGTCAATCCAATATTTGTTATGAATTTAAAGGTTAAACAATTATAAAGTTAGAATGTTACAAAATTGTAAAAGCTTTGCGTACTTTTATGTGCATTTTTGTTTGTTTGTTAAGAAACAATGGATACTTTCTGCTAATGTGGAATTGTTTTTTTTTTCACTAATTGTACGGGTTTTTTTCGTGGGAATTTTTTTTTCTGGTGTGGAAAAACGTTATTGTATGTAAACTGTTTTATGAAATTTTAAAATGTATGTTTTTTTAGATTAAGAAAAAAAAAAGAAAAAACACAAGTGTTGTCTTAGGATGATAGGATTCTGTGATTTCGAGTAGGATCAACATGGAAAAGTCCGTGGATGAAACCCCGATATATTTCGTTGAGCTATATGCCATGAAAGGCAGTCGCGGTTACCGACCTGGAAAAAAAAAGTTTATTCCAATATAGCAAAGCGAAATGTGTTTCTGTCCAGCGTCAGGGAGCAATTGGAGTTCCCCTGATGCGGCGTAAGTGGCAGTAGAGAAAATGGCAGAAAAGGCCATAATAAATGTCACTCGCATAAGTAAAAGGTGATATTTTTTTCCAGAAAACCCCAAGTGTTGGGAGACGTGGACAAAATTAGTTTCCATCGATTGTTACTTTGTGTTGTATTTTGTTTTTTTGAAGGATTGTCTGAAAATTTTAAGTGAGTCGTTTTTTTTTTTTTTTTTGAAACGACTATGTATTTTAATTGTAAATGTCTATGTATTTTTTGTAAACGACTGTGATTTTTTTTTTATTTTGTTTATTTTTGAGATTCTGTGAGGTGGTCAACGGTTATGTAACCTGACCTCAAAATGTGCTGACGTGAACAATTTTGGGTTTCCACGAATCTATGTTTTTGTTATTTGTAACTTTATATTGGTGAGATGAGACTTTGTGAATGATTGGAAGAATTTTTTTTTTTAATTCATATTTTCATGCGATTGATTTTTTCTCACAGCAGAATTGTGCAGGTTTTTTTCTTGTTCTTAGACATTATTTTACGCAGAAGGAGGAGGAGTGAATTCATGCCTTTTGGAATTTATTCAGACAATGATTAATTTATAAGTAAGAGCATGTTAATTAATTAATAATGATAGTAAAAATAATAATGATAAGATGTTAAAAAGAGAAAGAGCTAAGATTTAAGCAGTGTAGGAGAAAAAAGATACACTACTGGGCTGAATAAGGGGTCAACTAGTTCTTAAGTTTGGAAGAGTCAAAGGTTCAGTCGATATTTATTCTAATTTTCGAAATGGTTGTAGAAATTTTTTTTGCCGTTTTTTCGTGGGATTTTTCTCCGGATGCGTAATTCGGCGGGAGACATAGGAAAATGCACTCGTAATATTATAAGAAAAATCTTTCATCTCGTACGAGTCATGTGCTTGTGGAAACGCGTTATAGCGTGACGAGAGATATCGTGATATCTGCATGATCTTAAGATGCGAGATGAAGGCCATGGGGTCACAGAGAGCTGTTGACCTTCGGGGGCGCAAGGATTCGCGCCACATAGTATCACTTGTGGATGTAATTTTATTTATTTGATTTATGATTTATTGAATAATGGTATGACAGTTCCTTTTGCCAGTGGGGTGAGCTTAGGATTCCCTTAATAAAAGTGGGTAGTAAAAAAATGTATGTCTTCGTCATACATTTTTATAAAAAAGGGGAAAAGGAATGTAAGAGAATGGATAGAGAGAGGGAGAGAGATGGGGGGAAGAGGTGAGTTATAGTGTAAACACGTTAGCCGGAAGTAAAAGATCAGCTGATTTGATTGCGTGTGAGTCATGTGATCAGGTTAGCTGAATCGTTGAGATTGGATTTGGACTCAAAAGACAAAGGACGGCTTCCCGATGTCTCCTCCTCCTCACTGGGGGGAAGAACGCTGACGTGTGTAGAAGAAGAAAGCACACAGGCCGATTTCACTTTCCAACTTCTGCAGGACATCTGGGAAAAGTGAAATAAACAATAGAACTAATTCCTTGTCTTGGAGTGATTGAATCTTCATCCAAAAACAGGTATCAAGTCTCCCTCCAGGACGAGAAATTCCAGATGGTCCAACATCGAAGAAGCAGAGGTAGGTTCTGAAAATACATGTCAGTCACACATGATTTCCTTTATGATACAACATAAATATATAATATAACACGTCGTCTCTTCTGATCTATTAATAGAGATGACGCAACAAACACTGAACACTTTATTATAGAGCAACAACGTAACAAGTACATCTATTATTTTGGAAGCAATGGAAAAGATGATTTCTGTGCGAATTGGCAGCAACACATTCTGGAGAGAACCACAGCTGGGTATTATATTTTTCTGGAACTTTTTACGAAAGTATGAAATGCTCTGTACCTACAATTAACCATTCCGTCAGGTATGATATTATAGAGGACGCATCCTTTTTAAACATGGAATGCAGAGATAGATTTGCTCTAAAAGTACGGAAGATATTTCAGTCAGCCATAGAGTATCGAGATACTGTACAATGGAGAGGTACGTCTGAGGACTTATTACATTTCATTTTCATCAGAGTGGTCGGAAGATCCAAGTGGAGACGGAACGGAAGCTGAACACAGTTTGGGGCAAGTTGTAAGAAAAAGTGTAGGAGACTTGCATACTGGCCGTTAGTATCGTGCACACTGGTGGGTTCATGAACAATCTGAGTGAGGTCATAAGCAATGGACAAATCATGGCAGAACCTGCCCTCATCATTGGTCTTTTTTTAGTGAGTTAACCATTCCACATTGGGAACACAGACATGAATATTAGCTGAAGGATAACAGATAGCACGTAGTCAATTTTCTCAGATATGCTTTAAAGATAGTAACTCCGCTGTTGTGTGGGCGATAGAAAACAAATATAAACGCAGTAGTTTTAGCAAGTGCAATCCGTAAGCACATACAGAGTAAGTTAGGATCTTCTCTGGATATGTCCCTTTACACATAAAAAGACATCTTTTATATAGGCACATGTTTCATGTCCATGGCGATACTGGGGGTCAGATTATGAAGTTGATTTTTTTCACAGTGATCACCACTTATCAAGGCCCGGAAGCCACTCAGGGATAAGGGTTATTGCAAGTACAGTACGTTAGTGTTGAGATTTGATGAAGTGTTTAATTGAGGCGGCGGTTCATTAGGAATTTGTTAACATTGGACTTGAAGTCATCCAAGATGTAGTCCGGAGGGAAGCAGGCAGACGGAACAGAGTTCCACAGGCGTGCAGTTCTGAGAAAGAAGCTTTTTTCATGGAATCCGCGTTTTGAATTACAGTACCCTTTAATTGCGAACTCATCTAGGGAAATAGTCTGTCCAATGGCAGTTTCGCTTAGAAATAATAGGTTTGGTTTAGTCTCCTGTCATTGAGTTTCAACCTCTGGAAGGTTAGAACTTAGACCCCTGATGTTGGAGAAGGAGACATGCTAGTGGGGGTCTACGTTTAAAGTTGGAGATCCGGGTGTAGTCGTGTATTTTTTCTTGAAACTTGTCATGATGGAGTTTTAGGATTCATGGAGTAGGTCGACAGACTTGCTTAGAGCAGGAGAGAGAGGAAAACTAAGAGAGAGTAAGAAACAAAGAAATGTATTCTTTTGTAGCATATGATAAGGTAAAGCCATAACAATTACCTAAAATATGTAACCGAGAGGCCCACCTAGAACTACAACATGGTCTCGAATTAATTCACAAAATGGCAATACAGCATCCCCAGTAGTTTTCACGTGGTGATAGGACAGCCTCCTTAGTGGCAAATCCAAGGTCTTGGTCCCTGGTAAAACATAATACTGCATTCAAGGAATTTAAAGAGCAACAGAAAAATGAATTTTAGTAAGATACGCTGGGTAAATTTATTTACTTGAGTAAAGTAAATCTATAAGGGACATATAGCTATTATTTTATAATGATTACTGATTGTATAAAGGATAGAGAGCTATTATTAATATTACTAATGGAATAAAAGATAGCAACTATTAGTAATTTTACCAGTGGAATAAAATATAAATAACTATTATAATTGGTCATGAAATAAAAGATAAATAACTCTTATTATTACTACAAACGGAGTAATATATATATATATATATATATATATATATATATATATATATATATATAGTCTTGGAAGTGTTTAACCTTTAAAAGTATACAAAAACATATTTTTTATCATTCGTTAGAGAACCATCTAGTCAGTAAGTTATGTACTAATCTGCAAGCACTGCATCAACTCGCTCTCGAATTTAATATACTACCATAATTTATTTTTCAAGGGATCATCAGTTGTTTACCATGAAACACTGTTTCGGAGATTCAATATATATATATATATATATATATATATATATATATATATATATATATATATGTATATATATATATATATATGAGTGTGTGTGTGTGATTTAATATATATATATGTGTGTGTGTGTGTGTGTGTGTGTGTGTGTGTGTGTGTGTTCCCTTATTGGAAAATAAATAAATTTAATGTTAACCCGTAATATTTATGCTTGTTATATTACATTGCAAATGGAGGTAGAACGACCTGGATACTCAACGTTTCGCCCGATAAATGCGGGCTTCTTCAAGAGGGATGGTCAATGGTCATCCCTCTTGAAGAAGCCCGCATAAATCGGACGAAACGTTTAGTATCCAGGTACTTCCACCTCCATTTTATTTCATATCGTCGGATTTAATCCAGCTCAAAAATCATATATATATATATATATATATATATATAT
>NC_136489.1:85097687-85245187 GCF_053919585.1 Euprymna scolopes
TCGACGATCGGGTCGTCACCACCACCTTATAAAGTTATTTTCTAATAAGGAGTGAAAGATTGGTGGATCATGTTTTTTTTTTTTTACCTCGGTTCTAAACTCACTTAAATATTACGTGTCAACCCACTGCCTCGGATGTGCCTACACTCTGTTGTCAGCGAGGAGGTCGGGAAAGGCTCCTTCGACGCCGTCTCGGGAAGCCTGCTTCTCGGTGTCTCGATGACACCTCAAATCCGACAGTCCCAATCCTCCCTAACATGGACTTTGAACAGATACCTCTCTACAAACCCAATAGTCAAAAAAGCGAGAGCAGCTTGCTCTGCATGAATTATAAATACTTCTCAACAGAGGAAGTACAGACAGTCGGTAAACGGTTGAAAGGAAAGACGTCGGTGGCGTCTGCCTCTGCTCTACGCTGTAAATATATTTTCCTTCCAACCAACGAGTCAACAGTGGATTTGATCTTTAACATTACCTCCGGCCATTTTTTCTTTATGCTTGAGACTAGATCCGAACCATACGGCAAGGATCCGTTATGTTCTAGGGACCACGAAGGGTGTCGACGCCTCTCCAGGACACCAATTCCAGAATGCTCGACTTGCAGCAGTTGATTTTGGCCTCTGTGATCTATTGAGCACCTCTTTGACCGCCTCAATGTATCCAGAGCCCGACACAAACGTGCTGACCGCAGCACACAGGGTGCGTTTTAATATCAAGAAAACTTCCTTTTCCCTGGGATTGCCATCTGCTGCAAAGACATCATAATCTCTAGCCAACACCTGAAAATCTCTGGATGAAACAAAGTGCATCTCGGGTGGCGCAGGCACATAGTTCTCAAGATGAAAAACATCCCGCAAGAAACCAGCTGTTCAGTTAAAAAATCCTCAAACCCCTTGCCAAGTAAAGAAACATGATTATCTACTTACCGTAAGCGTACCTCACCAGATTCCAAAGTCCTTGGATAAGCGGACACCGATATTGTACACTATATGCTCTATCTGAAAATAGCTCCCAGGAGTTCTGCAGGTATCTCATGCGGTACATCGACACCTTCTTTGCCATGATATTCGGGCATTTACTTGACTGTCTTACACTTCACGTCCTCTGTGTTAGATAGAAGATGTTTCCCATAGCGAAGCTTATCTGGTTCACGTATAGTGCCGGTATATTCAGTTTGTGAATGACCCCCGTCATATCTTCTTTTTTCAACCCCAAGACGCCATTTTCTGCGATGTCCGAGGGGATAAAAGCCAAGAGTTCCCACTATCACCTCTCAGCAGCCCGGAATTGCTTTATCTCAACCTCTTCAAGGGATTTCCTGTACGTGGTTAGGTACAAGTCTCTGTACTCCTTAGGAGACAGTTTTTCTCCATAGTCTTCTCCTACGCAGAACATTTATTAGTAATGGCGCTGGACTTTTGCTAGGGATAGACCGTGTTTTTTCTATTGTCATGACCGTTTTATTTGTGAATGTTTTTTTTTGGGGGGGGGGCATTCTCTAATCCCTTAGTGATAGACAAAGTAGCGAAGCAAAACATACAAATGGGACTGAGAGCAGAACGCTTGTTTCATTAAGAAGAAGAGTTTACTAGAGTGTTCCCGCCAAAAGAGTGTACCTCCAGAGAACGGACAGCAGCAGCTTTTGCGCGAGGAAAAAAATAAGTAAGAACATATAATGCATTCTGATCTTAGCTCAACGTCTGCAGCCAATTAATTTGTATTTTTACAGAAAAAAAACATTTTTAAGATAAAAGGAGACACGATTAAATAAAATGGAGAAACTATTTTCTTAAAATAAACGAACAGTTATTTAGAGAAAAGAAATGGAGAGATAATTTAAAGTAAAATAACAAATTATTATTGAAGTTAGAATTGAAAAACACTTTCATTTTTAAAATCATGGATAATAATAATGTATTACTTTTAAAAAAAGGAAGCAAAGAAGTGCAGACTCTGGCATTAGGCCAAGAAAGCTTTTCCATCAAAACCTTTACTTAGATTTTGTCTCCTGTCATGCAAGATTTCCTTAAGGAAAGTATGAACTTTATTGATTGCATTTTGTCTTCGCTTGTGAGGAATTTTATTCGTTCCTTCCTTCATTTATTACAAACAATAACATTTAAACTAAAAAAAGTTTTCTATAAATTTAACTATGATTCATATTTAATTAGTTATGAAAATTTATATTTTGGAATAATAAATTATAATTATATAGTATAATTCCCTTCGGAAATGTGTGAGATTTGTAGTAGAATTTTGTCTTCTATTGTGGTGCATTTCCTAACAAATACTATCGCCCAATATATATATATATATATATATATATATATATATATATATATATATATATATATATATCTTCTTAAAGAATTAAAAAGAAATAAAAACCCAAAAGAAATTTTATTAACAGTTTCATTTTGTCAGCTTCTCAATGAAATTTTGCATACCGTATCACACCATTACACTTCAAGAGACAAATAGAGCACGTCTTCGTAATTTGGCCACACGGCGAAGAGACACTGATGTACTTCCCTCAGCATTTCAACAACGGCCATAACAGCATATAATTCACTACTTACCACTTCACCACACAAACGCATTTTGTGACGCTCTGGTTAACATTTCCAATAATCATACCACCACATCATCATACACCAAACTCACCTATGGGCATAGTTGCCTACATCTTGTGATTTGACACTTCTCGCAACAAAAGAATCCATCATGTACAGTAAATGACTGCACATTAAAAAGGATTATCTTGGTGTTTAATATCCATATGTAATAAAAAAATGCATGCCTTTCCTTTTTATTTGTATTTAAACTTGAAGTAACAATGTAGACGGATATGCAGAGACATTTTAACGTATTACACCTCCACATCAATTCTCCAGTCCAAATAATAAAATAAGTCATCCACAGAGAATCGTGTATTAGCATGAATAATCTACTCACGCACACAAAACAATAACACATCCGCACGAATTTCTATTGTAGTTGACTTCAATCACAACATTAATCATTTACACTATTTTCTAAAGCCGATGTTCATGCAACTGCAACACGACCCTACGTTCACCACAACAAATAAACCACCTCATGTGTGTAAAGTATTAAACTACACCCCCATTTGTACAAAGTACAAAATTACAGTTTCCTAACATATATTCTCTGCTAACATCTACTCAAACAAACTGCACCCCGTATCTCGAAAAAAAAAACATCTATCAAACCTAGCTGACAAATACATAAAATATAACGATTAACGGCACATTATCCGTTCAAACTCACACATTCAACACCACTTCCCCTGCCTCAATTAGAATAACCCATATGTAGTTTATTTATTATAATGCACGGAATGCACAGAGAAAAATTGCGTGTGGGAAACAGGCCCGACGTTCCGCCTACACTTTAACAAAAACGAACACTAAATAAGAAACAAATTGACACCACCAAATAGTTATATACCAAAATCTATCAAACACCGCAGCATTCGATACATCCTTATAGCATCCAATTTAATACGTTTTACTACAAACGCTGATCATCCAAAAACATTTATCTAAGCATGGATATGCACAGCGGGGTAGAAAAAATATTTTTCACCTCTTGTAAACTCTATTTCCAAAACTTTCAACATGTTCTCTAAGGTTTACATTTCTTTATATATATATATATATATATATATATATATATATATATATATATATATATATATATATATATATATATATATATTATATAGAGATAGATAGATGCACATATACATATATACCGGCATAAAACACCCACCCACACACACATGTATATGCATATATATATATATATATATATATATATATATATATATATATATATATATATATATATATATATATATATTATGCATCCATAAATATACACACACCTATGTAAAGCAAAGAAAAGTGAAAAAAGGAGAAATAGAGATGCAGGTGTACGGGAAAAGAAGGGATGGAAATACTGACTTGACCTAATATATATATATATATATATATATATATATATATATATATATATGCATATATATATATAAATTTATATATATATATATATATAGTTTAAACTTTCGTGAAATACATATATAGCTTACTACAAAATGACCGCCTTAAAGTCCAACATAAACAAGTTCTTGATGAGCCGCTCCCCGTAAGTACTTCAATGACCAAATTTCAACTACTAACGATTACAAGGATAGTGCCCCCTTGACTACTGTACACTCTTTAACCCTTATACTCTAGTAGTCCCGGGGCCCTGATAAGTGTTGACTTTTATGTAATATATGTTTTTATGCGGGTATATATATATATATATATATATATATATATATATATATATAGAGAGAGAGAGAGACATCTATCTATCCATATATACTTAGATACATACCTACGTAAAAAGATAGATAGATAGATAGATAGATTGATAGATGTGTGTACGCCTGTGTTTGTTTTTGAAAAAGCTCACATTTTCCCTAAACGTAATTTTGTTGATAAATAATCCTGAATATATATATATATATATATATATATATATATATATATATATATATACATATATCTGTGTGTGTTTCTCATACACCTGTATCTCTCTTCTTCACCCTTTATCTCTCCCTCTCCCTTCATATTTTGATATATCATTGTAGGTGGTTGTATGCATATGTTTATATGTGAGCATGTTTATTCGTGGATATATGTATATGTGTGTGCCCACGTTCATGTTTGTGTATGTGTGTAGACGTATGTATGTGAATGTGTGTATGTATTTATATATATATATATATATATATATATATATATATATATATATATTGCTTTATAGAAGTTGATATGTACGTGCACGAATGATTATGTATGGTTCAACTTTTCATTTCTTACATTCTTACGTATCTTCCTCTAATTTTTAGCACACATGCCCTCTTACACTTTGATTCGTATTTCGTTCTACTTCGCTTCTTGCTTGACTGTATACGCCTTGATGTTGACAACGTAAGAGTTTCCCGACAATCAGCTAATTAAACTTCCTTTCTCAGTTGAAGGATGCTTTGATAACTTGAAAAGAAAAATTAAAATAACAATAGCGAAACGGGAGGATGAAAAGCGACTCAAAAACAAGTAGCGTAACAAGAACTGACTCTATAGCAAATTTCTGTATTTGACATACAAAGATGAAGCAAACGTTTGTTATTGTTTGTTTTTCGGTTTTGCGGTTGCCTCTTTTTATTAATGTAGACGTTTCACTATCTGACGCTTTGTCCATCTATCACGCTAAATTTTCAAATGTAATCCGTTAAACGCGCAGATTGAAGGTGTTTTCACTTATTCTCAAGAAGATCTTGTAATAGAAAAGTTTAACACGTTAGAACCGACGGAGTTTTCCCCGTGCCATTCCAGCCGCAAGAAACCATGGTACTGCTGAGTAGGGTAGTTTTCTTCTGACCTTGGCTTTGTTCATCTGCAGAGGTTCCACTCTACAAAGAATAGTATTCTCACTCTGAAATACTTCTACTGGCGGATTCCGAAGAACTAACCAGTCAGTTTTTGTATGCAAGTCTGCTCCTTCATTATAGCACGGGTTTTTCAAACATAACGTTTCGATCTTGTGTGAGATCTTCTCGTGGAAGTGAGATTAATAACGTGCAATGAACGGTTAATTTTATTAATTATCAAGAAAATGTGTGAATGTTTCTGATACATTATCCTTATGCGTCGTACCAATGTATCATGTTTTAATCTACATCAATTTGTCGATATGTTGCTATTATGTGTGTATACGTTACATGCTAACATTTAATAAACTGATCCTAATTTAGATAAGGCTGTACGAATGTTAGAAATATGACAAATTTATTGTAAAATATAATTAAGTTAGTGCTGGTTTTTACATTAACGACAATGATTTTCTCGACCCGAATCAATCCCGAACGGTGCACTGGACAGTTATAAGTCTACGTACTTACTGCACTTATTAGGACAAGGATTCAGAGAAATATCCGCCGAGTAGTCCCTGGAAAAAATGAACTTAATTAATAATTACTGTCATCACTATCAACGGATAGCATAGATTTTTTCATCTTGTAATAAAAAAAGCTATTAAAAATACCTGCCAGATCGATCAATGAGTTTCTCCGAAAACGTGGGGCATATAATCAAAAAGACACGCCAATAGAAATTAGATATACAGCATTGATATGTTTTGCTTATCTTTGATATGCATGTCAATTTTTCGTGTCACGTTTCAATTTTAAACATATTCTGATCGATCTGTCACTCTCCTGTTTCTCTAGCTAAGATGCACAGAATAAATAATTTAATCGTAATCGTTTGTCGATTTGTCACGCTACGATTTTAAATACCATTTCTCATGGTCCATGACGTTTTAGTTTAACATTTATTGTATATATCTCCTTTACATAATGAATTAGAGTGTTAATGTCAGTCATCTTTAAATTTGAAATATCATGTTAAGATGCGCCCAGATTCCAATAGGAATCGATGTTCGTACACAGTACGAACATATGTCTGTTTTTTTTTTACTAAAGAATAAACATAATTCCATTCGTTTTAATCTAATAGGGATACTGCAGTATAAACTTTGGTGTGTGTAGAAGTTTTTGACAGCATTCCATCGCTAAACATACTGATTGAATCGACGTATCTAACGGAACACTACTTATTGTCATTTTGTTGTAATTTGTTTGCTTTGCTTGTCTGTTAGCCTCTGACTTTGAAAAGAAGAAAGCGTATTGCCTACAATGAAACGAATCAAATTCACGAAAAAAATAAAAACAATAAGCAAAATACGATATAAAATCTGCCAAAAGGACAAAGCAGCTAATCAATAACACAACCGGATCAAAGAACAAAAAAGTCAAGCTAAAGCATTATGATATTGTAGTTATTATTATAAAGCGTTGTTTCCAATCAGAAATATCATAATAATATTCATTACAGTACAACTTCTTCTGTCTATAGAGAAATACAAGCAGAATATATATATATATATATATATATATATATATATATATATATATATATATATATATTATTTTACAATCTCATGATAATAATATTGCTAATACTTGATTTTCTGCTGCGTACAAAAGACAACAGAATATTCTACAAAGGATGAATGTGTGTTGAGATGTTATTTAATGATCTAATTTGTATAGGTATTATCCAGATATGTACTACGAAACAAAATATTTTATACGTTTATCTTTATTAAAATTAGAAGGATAAATTCTTAATGTACAGTATTTAATATTTAATGATAAGCATACAGATAATTCAAGAAAACAATTGTCATATTGAATAATTACCAAACGATAAATAATTCTCTCATCTATATATATATATATATATATATATATATATATATATATATATATATATATATTATATATACATATGTGCATATATATATATATATATATATATATATATATATGTATAACTTATTTTCCTCTTCTGATTTTTATCTTAATACGATTAAAAATCAAGACATTTCATTCACATTAATATGCACAAACTGAAGCACAATATCTGTGGTTTGTTATAGGCATATTACCTCTCTACTTCCTCGATAACCGTAGATTCCAATATTTTTCCTGATGAGAGTTCCCTCCCAAAATCGGTTAACATCACTGGAAGTAGTAAAATATTTTCTCTCTAATTAATTCCTCCTTTCCCCGCCATCCATTTACATCGTTGCGTGATCGTTCACAGGTGGCAGATGCGAATGAACGCCGGTTTCGGTTTTTCTGTACTTCGTAGTTGCTTAAAATACTGGAGTGGAATCTCACCGTGCCTTTCTGTTCTATGCCTATTGGGTGAAGCGCA
The DNA here is from genome assembly GCF_053919585.1 of Euprymna scolopes. Lineage (NCBI taxonomy): Eukaryota > Metazoa > Mollusca > Cephalopoda > Sepiida > Sepiolidae > Euprymna > Euprymna scolopes. The sequence goes on from NC_136489.1 coordinate 85,105,547, forward strand.
CCACAGAAGTAACCGATACCGACATTTCCACAAACATTAATTCTTATCCTACGCATACTTTTACGTTTCTTAATTACCATTTTCCCGAACATTTATACACAAAAAAGGATTCTTTCCATTTTTTTGAATAAACTTATAATACATCATATCCGTTTCGTTTCGTTTTGTAGTTGCTTAAAAAACAGGAATGGTATTTTTACGTTCCTTTTCGTGCTATCCTATCTCCTGGGTGAAACGCATCATGGACTTAGCAGAAACGAAGGGTTATTTATTACCATTCTTCTTTATTTTTTTCGCTTTTCGCTGTGTATCTTTGTTTTTGTCTTTCCGACCACGTTCATCATTTTTCCCATATTTTTTGCTTTTTATTTTTCCGATTACTTTTTAAATACGTTTTACGTTTGCTCGATGTTTTCTTGTTTTGTTTTCGTTTTTTGTTTACTTATGCTTGACTTTACTTAACCCCTCCCTTATACACACACATACAAACATCCGGCAAACGCCGGGTAACGCCGCTAGTTAAAAATAAACTAAACACAAAGAATATTGAATAAAAAAAAATAATGTAGCATGTGCATTTTCTTTTATGATTAAAAGGAAATGAAAAGGTGTTAACATTTTCAAACACTAGTAATTTAATTTTAAGGAAATTTTGTAAAGGAAAAACTTAGGAGTTGTTAATGGCAGATGCCAATATATATCAGACAAAATTCAACCGGTTCGGTTCAGTGAATATTAGTATGATAAACGTATTATAGCAAACACATTCAAATAGGTATTTGTATAGAAAAGACAAATAACTCTTTAAGTAATGATAATATTTCGTCAATTTGATAGGGTAAAACACATGTTAAAGACACTAAAAATTTGGATTGTTATTGTCCAGTAAAATAGATTAACTATAACTGATGTCTATACATAACTACCACATTGAGTGTCTTTATAGTAGTATAATTTTACAGCTAGAATATTTTTTTTTTACATGGGAGTTACTATTTATCAGGTCCCGGACGCTACGTGAGGGTAAGAGTTCTAGGAAAGAATCTTTGTTCATGAAACTTAGGTTTTTAATTTCGGGACAGAAATAAATTCAAGAAAACCTAGATTAGTAATTACATTTTTCCCCTCACATGTATGTCATAATGCCATTTTGTAGAATTAATTAATTAATTGCTCACATCACAATTAAGAGATTGACATTTATAGACATTAGAAAGGCAAGACAAGTAATGCTATGTACATTTTTTAAATACGGTATTTAACACCTGTAGAAAAGACGCATACATAATTTACTCTGGGAAAGAAAGTGTATGCACAATTATTTGATTAACTAATTATGTAAATTGATATCAGTCAATACACAGATGTTTAAATTAATCACCATGGTGTAAACAATAAGTTATATTGGTTACGTTATATAGGAATTGTTGGATAAAATTAATATATATGTAAATAAAAACAAAAGCATGATGGTTTGTGATTATAATTATCCCCACCCTTGTAATAAACACAATTCTTAACTGTTGAGCACTCACTGTCTGTGAATAAAAAGTTAGTCAGCTGGCTCACGTGCAAGATCGATCACTGATGATCGGTATGTAATAACGAGCGTGGATTTATAAATCTAAAAATTAACATGTATGTCTTTATGATTGATAGTGGCCCTGTAGACGTGTTCAGTGCAAATACAACCGGAGCTGGCTTCGTTGCGGGGTTCGAATCTCATGAAAATAGGCAATCCTAACTTTCCACACTGATGGTTCCAGAATGGTGAAACGCTATTTTTTTACACGATGGTCACCAATTATCAAGGCCCGGAAGACACTAAGGGATAAGGGTTATTGCAAGTACAGTACGTTAGTGTGGAGATTTGATGAAGTGTTTACTTAAGGGGGCGGTTCATTAGGAATTTGTTAACGTTGGACTTGAAAACCTCCAAGTTGTATGCAGGTGGGAAGCAGGCAGACGGAACAGAGTTCTACAGACGTGCAGTTCTAAGAAAGAAGCTTTGTTCATGGAATCCATTTTTTGCTTTAGACACAGATAAAGGGCGAGGGAAATTTTTCTCAATAGATTCAGTTAGACGGGTGTTTTTCGTGAAATATTGGCGAGGGGGACCAGAGATTGGAGTTCAGACGAGCACCTGCCATGGAAATAACGATAAAACAAGGAGAGGCTCGCAACCTCTCTTCTGTGGGAGAGAGCATTACGCTGAGAATTATGCAAACTTCATCTCCAATGCATATAAAGTGGTACAAACATAAGCCGGCAACAGTACTTGAAAACAAGAATCACAAACTTCTTATGGGGCATGGACATACAAAGCGATAAACTCATACAAGCTAGAAGACCGCATGTCGTAATAATTAACAAGAAAGCAGCCCTGTAAATTGTAGACTTTAATGCCCCCATATGGTCACAGGGTGACTATCAAAGGGGCGGCCACAGGTTGAATATTGGAGAAACGGGGCAAATACATAGAACAGGTCAGAGTGCGTAGAGTTATATGTATGATGGAGAAAATCAAAATAATACCTATAATAGTAGGAGCACTAGGAACAATGCCGAAATTTTGAAAAAGGAATGGGAGAAATTGGAATCAGAGGAATGCCTGGAAATATATAACGGACACCAATAATAAAAACAGCTGAAATATTAAGGAAACCATTTGAATATGGAGACTAACATGCATGAGCCACAAGCCCGGGCCAGACAAACTGTATATCACTCCAATCCCCTCCATTACAATATCACTCCCCCGTCGCAGCCCCCCTCAACAAAAGAGTGACACCGAATAGCCGAGTAGAGACAATGAGAAAGGAATACCCGAGGATGGATCACTGACTAGACCTTCGCTGGACAAGTGCCAAGAGAACTGGGACCTTGGGGAGGCTTATAGTCGCTCTAATTCCAGCGGTGATTAATGACCGCAGCCAATGAGAACTCAATGGGAAGCACCTGTTGCGATAATGCAAATTTATTTGCAAATGATATCGAAAGAAGTGGAGAGTACTGGAAATCTGTGGAGACTTGTTGTTTCTCAGCTTCCATCGAACACCACAGGCTTCAATGAGCTATGTAAACGCTCCTTTTGCGCCAATATTAATAATAGTATTGATGCTTCACTGTATGAACATTCACAGGAAACTGGATATTTTAGTTGTGAACATATAAGACTAATGAATGCTAAATTATTGATGTGTCTTGGCTAAACGACACTCACTTAACAGGCAATAATAATGATAAACTAGGGAACTATAAGTAACCGGGGGTGGAGATTGCTAGATTGTGGAAAAAGAAAACTTACATCGTGCCAGTAATCAGAGCTGCGCTTGGCTTAATTCCTTATAATCTTATAAAATTGCTGAACACATTGGGATTGAGATAGAACATTACCGTACTCCAGATGTCAGTTTTGCTTGGCGATAGCCAACAGCCTACGCCGGGTTCTTTCCATCTAATTGACTCTCTTACTATCCTCACTGGTTTTGGTGTAAAAGCTCCCTCTTTAGGAAAAAAACGGTGTAAAACATCACAGCACTCTGAATTTAATGAAATAATAATAATAATAATAATAATAATAATGAATTACACAGACACACACATATATGTATATATATATATGTGTGTGTGTGTCTGTGTGTGCGTCAGCTCATGCGTATGCGTATTTATATATATATATATATATATATATATATATATATATATATATATATATATATATATATATTATCGAAAACCCGTTGGAGTACTTAGTAATGTACTCGTCACATTATTTTTAAATGTTAATCCGTGAATATTCCATAGAAAAGACGTAGCTACATTATGTTTTTCACGAAACAGATTTAAATCTACGCACAGGTTGTACTGATACTTTTTTTCATGTCTATTTCCGCTTTTTAACTTAGTGTAGTTCGAAAAATACAGATTCTCCATTTTTAACTAAAAAAATTGAATAACGATGAATAAAGGTATTAAAACGAGTATTGTTTCTGCCCTACAATTCATTGTCTTTTATAATAATTACTTTTGCCAACGATGAATGATAGTTGGGTATGGTCATCCGGAGCGCAGTTTATTTTAACTCAAACATTAATAATTTAAATGGCTACCCAGACGGGCATAGCAGCATAAAAACGCACACATTGTTGAATTGTTTGCTTTATTTTCTCACTTTGTTACCGATACTCTCAATGCTCTTTTTGCCAGGAATAACGTATCTCTGCCCAAAACGTATGCCCATGACAAATGTTGGCTTTTGGGAGTCTCGCAAATTCAGTGTCTGGAACAGAGAGATAAAAGGCTTTATGTCATAAATGCATAAGTTAAGTCATCGTAGCAATATAGATTGCAATTAGTTTGGATTTAGTCGGGGGGGGGATAACACATAGGATGCATTACTCATTGAATACTGTGTATTTTGTAACTATTATTTATTAGCCGCTTCAATTTTACGCAGTAAATGATTACATGCTAGAATCCATTTTTATAATATTTTACAAATTCGTCCTATGTTTGCCATCACGACTATGAATTAGTAAACAAAACCAAGTGCGTTTCTCTGTCAATATTTTGTATATTACTTGTGTGCATACATATATTTACAGTTTTCTTTTGATCTGTCAGATATTATTTGATTTTTTAAAAATATTTTCTTCTTCATACATTATTTTATTAATCGCTAGAAAAAACCTTCTCGGAATAGTCTCGTCGCTGGCACGTTTCCGTGTTTTGCCTTATTCATTGACCTCCCGCTCTGTTCACTTTATTTTGCTTTTCCTGCATCTACTGTCAATGTTGCTTTCGATTGTCTCCCCTGTTGCCGTCTAGTGTAGTCTTTAATTCTCAACTTTTCCTAATCGGATTGCCCACACGTTGCCGTTAATCCTATCAGCGACAAATCACAATCGATGAGTGGCGGGGGTGGACGAGTAACAGACAATATAGACCTCCTGTTGGCAGAATCTTATCCCCCAATGACAGACCAACTGAAGCATTATTCACTGAAAACAAGAGGGCGGACAAGGATGTTTTCAAGTATTTAGCTACATCCGAGTTCTTCCGTGTTAATCTCCTAAGACCCAGGCAGGAAATATTTTCTTTTCTTTCTTTCTGTCTTTCTTTTTCTAAGAAAATATTTTATAATCTTTGTAACGTTTTTGGCTTATTAACTGTCTGTCTTTTCATATTATGTGTTTCCGTCTTTCCCATTTCCTTGTGCATTTAGTAATTTTATAAATGAATCTAGTTATTATTCTTGGATTTCTTTTTTTTATATTTTATTCCCCACTGACATCATTTTCTTAAGCATTTTCTTTTGCGTTAAAATCGTATGTTTTGGAGTTGCCATTCTAAATTAACTTCATGGTAGTTTAGTAAACGTAGATTATTCTAAATGTGTTTTATTGATTTTTCAATGTGTTCATTCCCAAACGTAAATAATTTGAAAGTCGTATGGTTAGAGTTTTAATGTAATTCCAATAGATGTGTGAAAGGATTTGCAATATTTCGCTAAATTATTTCCAGGTTTCCTCAACTTATAAAAAGAACAACTTGCAATTTAGCGTAGAATTTACCAATCACTGCCTAAAACACGATTACTATATATAATGTGTATCTTATGCAGATACAATTTAGTTTATATTAGAAATATGTCATTTATTTTTTTTATGCCGTCTGGGCCAGAATTTATTTTATCTTACGCTTACTGTTGGCGTATTTTTTTACCTTGGAGCTAATATTTATTGTTTGCTACTTTCATTACGTAGCTTCATACATTTTCTCGAAAGACTCCCATTAAAAAATATGTCACAACACCTCTATGTATGTATGCTTAAAAGCAAATACAAATTCCATGAACCAAGTTTTTTTTTTCTGGAATTGCTGTGCTACTTTCTTGCTAACTGCATTATGATTGTTTTCAGATCCAAGGTAAACAAGTTCTTGTTAAGCCACCGCCTTAAATAATCAAATCCTTATCTCATTTCAACCAATAACGACCACCTAACACTCAATAACGCTTAGACCCGAGTGGTGTCCAGGCCCTAATAACTGGTGACTCTTTGTAATATATATATATATATATATATATATATATATATATATATATATATATATATATATATAAGTACTTAATTTACTCACATAAAATTAATATACGAAAGTATAGATTTATGCGTAAACTTTAAGTATTTACTTCAAAAGTACTCAATACGTAGGTAGAGCTAGTTAGTAATATATATATATATATATATATATATAAATATATATATATATATATATATATATATATATATATATATATATATATATATATATATATAACACCTAGAAGTGAGCTGTGGACTGAAACTAATATAAAACCGAGAAGCTTAATTTATTTCGGCAGTCTCTGTTTTACTTTCATTGTCTAGTAACAACACATATGACAAAGGTGATGTAAAGTGTTACTTGTATTAGGAAGTAACTTCATAGGGTGGTTGTAAAATGGGAAATTGTGTAGCAAAGAATTTACTCATAATGCATATAAAAGAATTTGCGGGTATGCACAATCAGGGTAAGTGGGAAAATATAAGGGATTAAATAATCAAGCGCTCAAAATAGAAGTATATGTCTGTGTATGCCCATCTCTACAGTGGAAGCGGTTCGATTTTACTCTGTGGTCGTTTTGTAGGAAGTACATTCATTATAAACCCGTTTTCTGTAGTAGCATAAAATAATGCATTGTTTCTTTAGAGAATATTTCTTCTTTATTCAATACACGCTATTTTAACTCACACACGTGTACATGCCATGCTGTACCTGCCGACTAAAAGTTCGCTTCGATATACTTGATCCAGCAGGAACTCCAAATCAGATGACGGACGAACCACAATAAGGCTTGCGTAAATATCACCTGTGTTAATATTCCATTTTTAAAATGTCATTTTCACATATTGAATGAGTCCGGTTATATATTCCCTGGAAAAAATATTGAATTCCCTATGTAAATTGAGCATTTAGTCAGCAAAGAACGAATTCATTTTAAGATAAAATACTCTCAGAAATAAAAATGGTAACGATACAAAAAGTTCAGACGTCTTTAAAAAAAAAAAACTAAACACAGTGCCGGTATATGAGTGTGTGTCGATTTATCTGTTCGTTTGTTGAAAACTATGAAACATGCTAAAACATTGAGCTGAAATGTGAACGAAAGCAACAGGTGAAATATTATTAGACAATAATGAATGTTATCAAATTAATGTATGCGGACGCGGATATAAAAATGCGCACAAGAATTGAAATGACGTCACTGTCAGAAGACACATAATAAAAAGAAAAAGAATCACGTGATTAATGTGGGTGACGTTATATCTGTAAGGAGCGGTCACGCATGGCGGGAGAATAAGAAAATAAATATAGTTGTCACAAAAGCAGAAGTTGAATTATTACATGCATTGCGGTCTTTGCAACGTTTTATGCTACAAACTCTTAGATCGACGTGTGTAAACGTGTCTACTACCTTGTAGAAAGTCATTATTTTACTTTTTACTCGGGTCTCCATGAAATGTTAAAAAAATGTAGTTTCTATGTAATGCATTTAATCGTGATATGCTACACTTCTTTTCCTCTCGTAAGCTTGATCTATAAAAGCTCATTTAGAAAATATGTCAGTTATTTATGGCTTTAAGGGTTTTTTTGGTCAATAATACATATTGCTTAAAAGTAAACGTCAAATTATTTAAAAGAAGCATGCACGCCTACTTAATGGTTATAATTGTAATAATGAGAGTAAACCATTGTTGTTTATACTTCTGCAAAAATGCTGAACATAAGTTCGGTTTTTAATTCTCCAATGAAACCAATGTTAAAAAATTAATGATATCGGTTGCCATCTAATGATTAAAAGTCAGTTAACTTTATAGTTCTTGTGCAGAATTTAAAGTAAACATGACTAACCGTCTCCTCGGATTCGCTCGGAACATGACGACATGCGCTCATGTGCGACTGTAATCAGAAGTAAGACACTGATGAGCCAATTAATGCGCGGCAAAAAAGGCGATCATTAGGGAAAATATTGGATGAAAAAATCTATAAATTAAGCAAACAAAACACCCTCAAACGGGTGTTTCTAACAAATTTATACAAAATGAATATCTCACCTTTTAAGAACAATTGCAGACGCAGAAAATATCGTTTCATATTGCCAAATAAAAAAAAATAGCTAATTGCTACAAATAAATATTGCGCGTCTTTCTAACAAGAGAAGTGCATCATCGCCAAAATAGGGACCGGTATCGGATGGATGTGGCTTGAGGTTTACTAAGATGAAATGCGGGCAATGGTGTCTATAAGGACTGACACATTTTTCCAGCATGCCAAACCAAAACGCTCGACAAATTTAACTATCTGTAGGCCTACGAGATGACAAATAAGAAGAATCTCATGTAGGAATATGGGATGGGGTCTGAGAATATCACTGTGAACTGAAGGAGCTTTTACAACACGTATGCGAGGTTATTTCTTAAGATATCCCCGGCTAATTGGTGGACCGGGGCATACTGTTGAAATTGATGATCGTTATTAACCGTCACAAAAACAATGTCGGCCAATTTCTCAAGTGCTTTGAGTGTTCGATGGCTGTGATACCACAGAGAAAGAGGGATTTCTCTTCACGATTCCTATTTTAAAAGTGTATAATCTGCCGGGAACCACGGTGGTGTCAGACTGCTGGAATGGTATAGCAAAGTTTGGGGAGAAGGTTCTTCTATTTAACGGTAAACCACAGTCTTCACTCTGTCGACCCTGACACCAAAACGACTACACATCATATTGAGTAGGTGTAGAAGAAAATCAAATAACGGTATAAAAAAGAATGCACAACGAGTCAGGAGCTTCTCGACAATCATCTTTCCGAGTTTATGTGGTGACAAAAAAAATTGTAATGGTCCTTTTGTCTCCATCTTGAACCATATATTGGAAAGCTATTTAGTTGGGAAAGTTTCATTCACATCTGCTGTATCTTCACACCCCACTTTGCCATAGTCAGATGCGACCGTAAATAAGTCAACCTAATTCTTAGGAAATATCTCGGATGTCTTAATTTAATTTAATAAAAAAAAAACGGTTGCCGATCCTCACCGTAGAGTAATGAAATTTTTCTTGAAAAGTAAAAAAAAAAAAATAAAAATGTTTACTTGAGATTAATTACAGAATTTAAGATGGAAAGAAAAATACGTATAATACAAAAAATACACATGACAAAGTTTTTCTTGTTTTATTTTTGGTTACAAAAATAGGAAAATCAAGCTTTTTTTTCTCATTAATTTTATCAATTTTGTTTGACCAAAACATTTGTTGCAGCAATAGTTTACTTTACAATTGTTACAATTTTTATAAAAATAATACAGGAAAATACAAAAGTGTTTTCTTTAACCTTTTTAATTTAAAATACAACTAACAATCGGTTATCTTATTGATTTTTTTCAATTTTGTTAGACAAAAAATATGCGTGAAAAATATAGAGCTTTATAGGTTTTCACTTAAAACAATTTGATACAAGAATTAAACTATTGAATGGATGTTTAATCATATAGGGTTTTTATTTTCCTCGCCGTATTATGCATCATTTTCACTTAAAACAATACATCCGTACTAAGGGGGTTTCTTCTATTTTGGGGTCTGTCAAATTTATAATAGAGCATTAAAGATAGCATTGTTATGATGATTGGACTTCAGCACCTATAAGCTGGAGCTCACATCCCCCTATTGTAGCATTATCCCGTGTAGAACCTAAAGAAAGTAACATCTGTCATGGACAAGAATCTAAAACAAAAACGTGTCGTTTATTCTTTAGAAATATACATTGAGGATAATTACGAAAATGTAGAAAAATAAATTGTCAAGCGAAAAATATTTCTTAGTTAAATCCCACAGTTAATGTTTACGCTACTTTTCAATTTCTTGCGTGAAAAAAGAAAACTTTATATTATGAATGGCAACGCCCGCTTAGGACGCCCATAGTGATTGTTCTCGCTCGCAAAAATGCATTGAAAACGTATAAACAAAGTCGGATGTATATATATATATATATATATATATATATATATATCTCCGACTTGATATTACTCCATTTATTAAAAAAACTAATATATATATATATATATATATATATATATATATATATAGATATATGTGTGTGTATAAAATATATGTATAGATTTTTACTGAAACCTACAAGTCACGTATATTTTACTGTGTATTAAATTTTAAAAAAATGCTAAATTGTAAAATATTTGTTAATAATCTGATGTCAGCAACCTTTTAGGTAAAACCAAACATCATCTATAACGAAATTGTTTTTGTCTTTTATCATTATTATCTTTCAATACATTAGTTTTTCCCTTCTTTTCTGTCTAATGTCTCCTTGGTATATTTTAGCCTCATATTCAATATGTTGTGTTTTATCATTTATCATTTATTTTCAATAAATATATTGTCTCGGATGGTGATTTCATACTGTGACAAGGATACCCCGCTGAGTAGGATTGTCCGACAATATAACTCATGGGATAATACTCTACGGTGTTTAGCGAAAAATGCAGCGAAAGCATTCTTCAATACCTAATAATCTATTCGTATATCACAAAACACTATATTTAAGCCGAACATTAATAATATGTATAACTTTGATTCTATGAACAACTAACACATTGCTGTTTGACATTAAGAATTATTTACTGGTTTCGTAGGTTATCGGTCATAGTATCATCATATAATGATAGATTCTTAGATAGAATATGTAGTTATAATTAATATACATTATGTGGATCATAAAAACACTCAATGGACAGTTGCTCTGCTTGTTTTGATTATTTTGTCCGCTAAATTTCCTGTATTTTTTAAACATGCATGAGTGATTTGGTGATAAGATTATCATACTATTTTGATTAAAATAGCAAAGCCAATCGTGATATTTCCAGAATCAGCAAGATGTCACTAGAATTATTTCAGAAAATTATATAAGGCCTATTCAATTGCATATGACCAAAGTCGTAATCCTGCGACCTCTGTATCGTCATAGCCAGTGCTATTTTTCTGGATTATTTTCCATTTTCACTGGCAATATCACATGAAATACAATTGAACAGCGACCTTCATAAAATTATAGAGGAGTGATAAATATTAAGAACACGTGATATGTGATCAATGAAGTATAAACACCATCAGAGAATTATAAACTGATCTGTAATAGTAACATAATCAAGACAATAAATGTGGATCAATTTATTAGATTCTACATTATTTATCAACGTATATATGCTAGAAAGTTTCAATTGATTTTATATAATAAAGTTTTGATACCATCGCTTAATTGATTTGAATATATTTTTTATTGGTTTTCGAATAGGCGGATCCTACAACTGATATGTCTGTAATTAGAAGTGTTGCAATCGCAAACTTATCCCTAAAACCATTTAAAGAACCTCTACTATCACCCTATAAACATGTGAGCGATTATCCAATAGAATCTTACATTTTCTTTTCATAGAATGTATTGTTTGCGTTGCATCTATCATCACTTTGTTAAAAAGAGAGTGATTAACCTATAAAAATATCATTTTCTCTTGTTATAAGCTGTAGGAGACAACTTTTTGAACTACAAGACCATTTGTACACAAATGCAGTTTTTATTGAGGTTGTCATCTTTAAGAAACATTTAAGTATTTCTTATTCATACACGTAGAGAAATATCCTGTCCCAAAGAATAGGGCAATACTACATCCCACAAAATCGGTATTGGTAAATTGCGTCGGGCAGTTTGATCTTAATCCACCGTTTATTCTAAAATACAACTCTGTTCGCGGATCACGAAATAAGGTGGACATAATGCATATAAAACGCAATATATATGACGTTAGAAGCAACTGCTGGTAAATATATATTACTACGAAAATATATTCAGGCAAGTATGACTTTTAACTTATTTTAGTCGATATGAGCAACTGGATACTATAGCGCAAAGGGACAATTTTTAATTTGAAGCCATATAAATAGGGGCAGATATAAGTGGAGAGCCGTACAACGTGATATACTGTTCACAACAAAATGCAATTCATGCACATGCAGGAAATCAAACACGGCCCAGGAAGAGAATTCCACAAAACATTCCGAATTTGAAGAATGTATATATTACAGTAAAACCTCTTCCTTCATCTGGTGACTTCAAGCGTAAGAGGAAGTGTTTTGCTGATTGTCGGTTTAGTCGGTTGTAGGAACGTCGTCAACTACACTGAATACATTTTTTTAATTTACAAGGAAACTATAAGGCCAACATGGTAGTGTTGGTGAGATATGATAACGATGATTATGATGATTATTATAGGGAGATAAGTAGAAAGTAATGAACTTACCTTTTGAAAATCACTTCTAGAAAAAGTAGATAGAAAATATCACGTTCACTCCGCAGAACTAATGACATTATGATGCATTTTTTGAACTCTGAGATTTTTATGCAAATTCTAATTAGGTCGTTGTGACCTATAATATGTCTGTGAGAAAGCACAGTAATAATGTTAAACACTTTAAGAATAACCATAAAAATGCAAATAGTAGTCACCATATCCAAATTAACAATATTCCAAATTCACCATAAGATTAATTCACCATAATCCAAATCTACAATAATCTAAATTCACACTAATCCAAATCTAAATCATAGCTCTATAGGTATAATTAAATTGCATTCAGACATCTGGCTCTTACTTCGAATTTGATAAAACATATTCACGACATATTTCTGATATCGGTATATATATATGGGAGATATAAAAATCGGTTTGTTTTAATCAGAACGTCTAATTGTTTTTTTATCTTTATTTCTATATAAAAATAATATCTCCTGTGATAGGAAAATATACCGTTTAAGTTTATATGCCTGCACTATTTCACGTTACGCTAAAAAAACTTTCCTATTTAATTTATTATAAAAAAAATCTTAAATCTCCATAAGAATATAACCATTCCACTTCAGCGTTTCTCCTGTGCATTCGGCTAACTCACTTTATATTCTAAGCGCATTGGCAAGCCGATTTTATTAACGTCGCATCTATTAAATTCTAACCATTTCCATTTTTTTTACTTTGCTATCTTCTGTTTCGCTCATGGATCTTCCGTTTTTTATTACCTCTTTCTCTCCTATAATTATTTATTCAGATTTGCCAAACTGATGTCTGCAGTTTTAGATGTGTACTCGCATTTCGATTTTAGGCTTTGTCTGCTTATTTTATAATATCCATTTAGAAGTCGGTAATTGTATTTTCTTCATAAAACCTGCAAATTTGATGGGCAAATATTCATTTAGAATTGTTAAGAAAATTCACTCGCTGCATTTATCACTCGGCGTTTATGTCAGACTTATTTCCATATAACATGTTTGTAAGTATGGCATGCTTAATTTTCATAAACATGTAAAACTGTATATCATACAATTTGAAATATCAAGTTCGGGGATCTGTAATAATTAGATTTTAAATAGCGTGTATTTTTGTTTTGTAAATTTACCCTTTAATTCAATTCAAAATTGTTCTGTAACGATTTATTTGTTAATGAGATGTAGGTTTGTCATCACTTAAATTTCGTTTAACAAGTTTTAAATACAATTTCCTTATGTTTGAGATTCTTACTTATACATAGATTTTTTTTCGCTTTTGATATAAGTTTCTAGTGTATATGCTATGCTTTACTTTGTAATATAATGCCCGAGTATTTTGAACACTTCTGCGTAATCTAACACACATATTTGTTCGGAAATACTAAAATGTCCATGTCGTATTCATTATTCTATCTCAAGTTAGCTTAAAATAAGATGATTGTTTGTATGTTATAGCTAAGCTTTAATAGCATGAATGCAACTGCATCACACGTATATTTAGAGAAGCATGTATTCTTTTTAGTGGCAAGTATTGAGTTTAAATCTGTATAATAGTCTAAATCAGTTAATAATTGATTAAACGGTGTATTATTTATTCTGTATAAAACATATTTCTTATTTTGAGCGCTCACATATTTTACAAATGCAATGTTCATTTCTCTGTCACGCGGAATTGAAAAGGATCCTTGCCGTCAAGTTGGTGATTGATTGGATGCACTTTCAACATAACAATTTGAATTTTTCTCTATTATTCTTTTTTTTAAATATGTATTTTATCACATTTTATTGTCTCAGCCTCTTACATCCGATTCCTCTTCATCCACTTATCATTCATCGGTTTTCTGCCATTTCCTTCTCTTAAACATTTTATATCATAGCTTCAATTATTTTTCTCTTTAGCCTCCTAAACTTTTTATTGCTATCATTTCCGCATCTTCCTGCAGCATCATTTCTTCTTTTGTTACGATCCCAAATCTATTTATTATAACTTCAAACTTTTATGCTCCCTGATTCCTTAGGTACTTAAAACTTCTCCACAGGAAAGCAGTGAGCATTGCATGATTTTATTTCGCATTTAAACTTTTAATTCAATTCTACTTTATTTAATTTTCGTTCGTCGGGAGTGGATAGTATTTCGATTTAAATGAATTATTCTCAAGCTCAAGATAAACTGGTTCAGTAATGTTTTCTTTTGCATTGGATTTATATATTTTTTTTTTATTTAAAAACGGAAAATACATGAAAAATGCAATTTAAATAATTTTAATATATTCATTCCTTTTTATTTTTTTATTTTTAAAAGTTAACATTTTTTTCTTTTTTCGGCCTATATTTTATTATCTACTGAACTAGCGCCGATAATATTTGCATTTTTACGAAAGAATTAGCTTAAACCGCAGTTCCCTAAATTTAAGCGTTCTGCGGTTTTATTAGATGTATTATTTATTCTTCAAATGTGCTTCAGAAAGAAAAACCCCTTAACACCATCTCCATCGAATAATATTTTCTTAGCGTTCGTAAAAAGCAATGAGCCATTGTTTCAAGCGCTCATGGTTAGGTGATTTACTATTGCTAATTCCGCCTTTACTTAGATATAACTGGAAATCTTAAATCTTCGTAGGAAAAAATAAAATTTCAGTCACAAACTCTTCTTCGTAAATAGGCATCTTGGGCCGACCTTCATTTATATTTAAAATACTACATTTATATGAAATCACTTGCTAAAGCCGCTGGGAGATGTTTGGATAATTATATGACACCATAATATACTATTCGTCTGATTATATTCGGTAATTATATAAGAATAACAAAAAGTGTTTGAATAGCTTTGCCAAATCTTTGGACGCGTAGTCTCCTGGACGGATTACAGAATCGATTTCGAAATCAAATGAACGTTGCCACTTTCTATTTCTTGTCGTCACATTCTGAGAGAATGCAGGCAGCTAGTATTTTTCTTCTGTATAATTATCATCATGCAAATTGCTCGTCAGAGCCCTAATTTATAATACCTGCTGTAAAAGAATCACACCACAGACATGTCTAGCTGACACAACTATATATATATATATATATATATATATATATATATATATATATATATATATATTACATTGTTCTCCTGCTTACTTTCGTTAGAATCTCCATATACGGACCTAAATAACGCGGACCTGCTTTTCAGTGTGCTACAACATCGTATTCAACTCGAAAATAAACAGTTTGAATAAATAAAATATTGCCAAAGTTTAACCATCGTTTCCGATCAATACGAAATTGTTTCATCATTCACCCGATTAACTAATTAACTCTAATTGTGTGTTGTTCGTGATTGGCCGTACATCATCTATCTCTAAAAGTTTGTTACAATCGCTACCTTTCAAATAGTCTTCAAATAGCATTGCTGATATTCAATTAAATTAGAAGACTACTATTTTTAAACAATTAAATTTTACACAACCACA
This sequence comes from Euprymna scolopes, assembly GCF_053919585.1. Taxonomy (NCBI): domain Eukaryota; kingdom Metazoa; phylum Mollusca; class Cephalopoda; order Sepiida; family Sepiolidae; genus Euprymna; species Euprymna scolopes. Next base: position 85,121,417 of record NC_136489.1, read on the forward strand.
CCTTGTAAAGTACATAGAATGGATAATAACACACCGCAAAATACAATCATCTCTCAATGAATATGGCACGATGTTTACAGTAACTAAGGAACGTATGTTTATATTATAAATATTTAAAGTATTAGTAGCCGATGATGTACCCATTCTCTGATTGAAAAGTTCTTATTATAAAACAATACTGTTAATTAATATTCTTTTAAGAAATACAAATACCACTTAAAAAAACATTATTCGTAACAATTACGTGTGTCAAATGTAATAGTGTAAAATAAAAAAAGCAATATAGTATGTTATTGTCTATTAAATATAAAAGAACCCAGTATCAATTGTTGAAGAAATCGTTTTAAAATATGTATTTTTAAAATATGTTTAAAACAAAATTGGTATAACTAATTTGACGTCAACAAATGCTTTTTTTAGCATAAGCAAAAGGTAATTTTCGCACAAAAAGAATTATTGTACACATAAAATCCATTAGAAAAAAAACCCATAGAAATCTTACATAGGATAGAAATGTTTATATTTAAGCACAATATACATTTGTTTAAAGATTTGGTCAAATGAAAGCTGCTTTCAAACGGCACAAGAAAAAATTGTCCACAAAATCTTTAAAATATTTTCTATTGATGTGTGATGCAAAATCATTAGATTTTTTTATGTCTCAATATAATTTATTTTCATCCAGGTCAAAGTTTTATCGGCTATTTTTTCGGGTGGGCTTGATATAAACCATTAATTGTGAATAGTTGTGCATCATTACATTGCAGGTGAACCTTTTCTTATAAAGTAGTATTTAATATAAAAGAGTTAAACTGCGAAAAATATATACTTCATTGCGCTCGAAATCATGCGTGAACTAAGTGATTTTCTTTTCCTTTCTTTACGGAACAGAGTGTACAGAAGAACATTTACATAATGTAAATCAAATATAAGTCTGCGACGCATGTGCAGTGGACAAACGCTATTTTTCCGATGATAAATATTTTACGTGGAGCCATTGCTGTGGAATTATTTACTGGATGAGAAGCGCCTTATTATGGATAACATTACATATGAAGCACCGTAAAAATGTATATATATATATATATATATATATATATATATATATATATATATATATATTTGTATATATGTATTTTCACTTTTTCGTTCTTTCTCTAACTTGACTATGTATATCCCTATATTTCTGATTTTTCCAATATTTTATTTTTGTACTCTCCTACATTTCATAAGTACGCATCTCTAACAACTACTATTGTTTATTATTTCTCCGTAATTCTTATATTTGTACTCCCATCTACACTATACAACTTGACACTTTTACCCCATACTGCACCTTATTTTTATCCTCGATCTTACGTAATAAAAATCCTAACACAATGCACCCCCTATAATCAAACACCTCATATTAATCCTCCCACTACTACTCATAATAACTTAAATTTTGGCAAAATACAGTTTTAATCTAAGACACACCCTTTAAAAGTATACAAACCTAGCAAGAAAAAAAACTCATTAAATGTTAACTCCTCCACACCTACAACATATACACAAATAAGGTTAATTGAGCAACTTCTTTCGACCTACCTACCCTATACTCACACTGGAAATTAAAGCACACACATTCTCCACATACAATAGACCTATTATGTCAGATATTCTATGCATACATGCATTATGTATTACAATCAATATTTCTCATTATTGACAGAAACAATTATAGCTCCCTCAAACTACCTCCATAAATTACTTTGCTCCTAATGAAACGATCGCCAGGCGTTGCATCCGTATTATATTATCAAGCACCTTCTCCAGTCTTCTGATGACAAGCATAAGGCCTCCCAATGGCATGGCATAAAGAGTCTTCACTTGCTCAGAACACTTCAATAATGTGGGCCCTGATGAATAAATGAATATATATATATGTATATATATATATATATATATATATATATATATATATCTTCATTTTCATTTTTTATTTACTTATAAATAAGCCCCAATACAATTTTGTTGAGTTTTCTATAATCCTGATAAGTTTCTTCTGAAAGAATTGAATTTATTCTTTTCTCTTAACTTCCCCATAAATATATATTATTTCACAAAATTTTATTCATATCTATGCGATATTCAGGAAGTTATGGAATTTTAATTATTATCAAGTAATTTATACTGCCCATCTTTTTATTGCCGATATTTTAAAATGAAAAAAATAGGCGATTAATGGTTATCGAAAAGCAAAAGAGTGTTGCTGTACCCACAGAAGGATTGTTCATTAAAAATTTAGCTATGCAGCAGGAATGGCATCTAAGAACTTTGACTTCGTTCGTGAACAACCCCACCACAAAATCCAGAAAGGATAACGGCACCAAAAAAGATGTTTCACATCGTGATATTCAGAAAATTAGTAGGGAAGTCAACTGAAACCCAAACCAGCACCAGTGCTTTCATTTTTGCAAGAGCTGGAATCGCTCCAAGATCCAGACAGGCCCGATGTTGAATGTGATGGCAAGGAACATCAAAACTTTTTCAAGGCCTTGATTGAGCAAATAACATAGGGTAAAAGAATAGCTTCATCACAGGATTACATGAAAATGGATTTCTAACGCGCCGTATTTACACATGAGATCCGTGCAACTCTTGAGGTCCGAATAGAAGGGGCAAAATTTGGAACTCGAACGGAACTGCAACCCCTTACAAGATTCTATCGCCTACGAGAAGGTTGAGTCGTCATGTTTTCGGAAATAATCATTGGGGATAAGTTGGTTGAACGATTCTGAGTTCCAGAGGGTGTAAAGATTTTCAGCAATGCGTACACGACCTTTTTGCATAAACATTTGTCACCATGGCTAGACGACCAACCGATGGCATGTCATTTTCAGATGATTTTTATGCATGACAATGCACCATCTTATTCTGCTAAGGCATCTGCAGACTTCTTTGTACTGGCCACTGTGTTCTGCGGATCTTAACCCCATTGAACGTCTCCGGTATCTGTCGAAATGAGGTGTTTATGAGGGGGAAGAGCAATTGATTTCAAGAATGCGCTGTGGGAAATACAGTTGATGTCGTCAGAACCATAACTCCTTTCACAATCACCCAATTGACTTCTTCTGTGGACAAAGGTTGTTTAAAATTATTTCAAAAATTGGTCGATAGTTGATTTATTTTAGGCTCGGCACCTAGGATATGCTTTTGTTTATTATTCTTTAAGAGAAAAGTATAATAAAACGTAAATTTTTTATTATTAGACATTATATTTTTGCCATAATACCACATTTTAAGAGACCTGTAATAAAACGATCCATCGCATTATTACAGGTCTCTTAAAATGTGGTATTAGGGCAAAAAAATTATACTTTTCTGTTTTCTGTTGTATTATACTTTTCTGTTAAAGAATAATAAACACATGCGAATTCCTTGATGAAGAATAAGATATAATTTTGTGAATATTGCATGAATTTGAATAACATTTTGGAGAATAACTAACCTTAAAACAGTCGTTTGATTATACAATTTTTATTATTTTTTGTGAAATATATTAGTAAAATATTAATATTTTACTAATCTGCGATTGACCCATTCTATATATATATATATATATATATATATAGAGAGAGAGAGAGAGAGAGAGTGAAAATGCGTGTGTCTGTGAGCACAATTGTCAACCTATATAATAAACATTTTTATACACAAAATCAAAATTTGATAAACGGCTATTCACACATGTGTTAAACATTTTAATCGGTTTTCATCCTAAAATATTGGCTCCTAAGAGGTCAAAATACAGAAATTTATACGTGGGAGTCATCGGATTATTATCTGTTTGTTAACTGTTTCGCGAATGCGCATGTCTTCATGAGTAATGCGACATAGTTGTTTTATCTTAAACGTAAGTGGGTTTTAAAACACTATTGTATGATTGTGTCAAGCTGGTCGAATCTTATTATACTTGTCTCCCTGTTCTCAAATGTGGGTTTCAATCACAGATCGATTATATATTTTACAATCAATGAACTGTTTAGAAAAAAACAGCATAATAATCGCATGCACTAGTTTCAGTTTCTGTATAAATGAAAATATAATATTGTTGCGTATTGTACGACCGGTCACCGCGGGGTGGCGTGTTAGTGTATATATATATATATATATATATATATATATATATATATATATATATATATATATATATATTCACACGCACAAATATATATATATGTGTATGCATATATATATATATATATATATATATATATATATATATATATATATAGTGCATGTGTGGGCATATTTATACATTGATGTCATTGAGTATAAACAAAATTCTATGATCAAACATGTTTTAAATATGTTAATTGGCAAATCTCAATTATTGTCTATATGTATAAATATAGGAACTGGAAGTTTTCCTCGATCATATTTATTTAGACATATAACTACATCCTAGCGAAATACGTTACAATCAAATAAACGGTATATATGTGCTAGTTTTTTAATCAGTTATTTTTAATTGATATAAAAATGACCCCTCTTCGTAAAACTTTATTAGATGTAGATTTCATACCTACTGTCAATAAAATATACTGTTAAAAATTTGGGATAAGTACTCCAGAGTTTAATGAAAATATGTAAAACTCATTTATTTCCGTTGAATATATACGTCACAACCAGACGAGCATTTGCAAGTCTGAATAGACAATGCTTCAATAACCTAACCCAGTTCTTGCACCAAAAATATATATCTCACACTGTGTCTTAAAAAGCGATGTACTCCATACGTTATATATTATCGAGTTATACGGCAGCGATGGACTAATGGGGGATTAAGAAGTGACTGTCTTTTTGGTATCAATTTGACAGCTTATCAATGTGCTCAGACGCCTGTGTTTCCGAAGGTTTTTCTCTTAATAGATAATCTATTTCAATTCACTTCAAATAATGCATAGTGATTGTTATTTACGTATGAATAAACGTCTTTCTCTTCAGTCACTTAATCCTTAATTGGTATGGAGTTAAAGAAAAAAGAATGCGCGTACATGTACCTAGGCGTGCGTGTGTGTTCTTGTGTTTTAAATGCGGGCGTTCATGTGTATTGTAAAGTGGGTGAATCGGAAAGTAAATTTACGTAAATGAGTGTTTCATTCTACGTGTCTAATGTATTACTATACTATATATATATATATATATATATATATATATATATATATATATATATATATATATATACATATATATAAGGATCTATGTATATATATATATATGTATATATTAAATTTATTTCTCACACATTAATGACTACATATGTGCATACATGTTTCTGTAATTACCCGCGTTGGGGGATTACGTCTTCAGGCCAAGAATTATCGTCGAAAACTGATATTTCAACCAAATACATTTTCCTAACTTGACGAACGAAATAGGAAACTGTATTTGGTTGAAATATCAGTTTTCGACGGTAATTCTTGGCCTGAAGACGTAATCCCCCAACGCGGGTGATTACAGAAACATGTATGCACATATGTAGCCATTAATGTTTGTATAAATAAATTTAATATACCTGCTCTGTTCACTCATTGAGCACTCTTTGGTAGACACATGTTGTTTCATTGGATGTACTTCTAGGAAACTAAACTCTACTGGTTATATATATATATATATATATATATATATATATATATATATATATATATATATATATTAATGGGTGCGTGTGTGTTTGTGTGTGTGCTGATGAATAACCGCTTATGAGTATGATGTCATTGCGTGTAACTTGGTGTGTGTTAGAGTGTCATTTTGAGTGCATGTGGGTAATCACAGGTAAGTATACAAGTGTTTGTACATGCATGGCTCTTACTAGTTTTAATGATTCTGTGTTCTGTACAGTGTGGGAATAAAACTGACTTTTTTTTTAAAGATTATGCATCTGTAGTGTAATATATTTGGATGCCTATTCTCCGGTGTGTTCGCGTATGTATGCTACTTTGATGGGTGCGACTGCATTCGAAAACATCGCGGAACGACTATTATAAGCCTTTGCGTTCATATTTACTTCCATTAGTCACAATATCGTTTACGGAGACTCGTATGCACTTAAACGATTACACTTTCCCTGCTCGCCCTTTTCCCAACATATTCGTATCAATCAAATCATATTTTCTACGGAAAAGTCTCTCACCATAACACTTGGCCTCTATCCTCTTTTCAATCTTTTTCTTTTTTCCTCATTTATGTTTCGATACATCAATGTGCTTTTTTTGTTTAATTTGTTCTACCTACTTTGCGTTGGAATATCTCATGAACTGCGGTTGCAATCTCTTGTCAAATTGTCTCCCTTTCAGATTGGATATATATTTCTCAGCTTAATATTTCTTTATACACTCATAAATACACAGAAGACACTGGCATGCATAAATAAATGCTTGAATATATACACATATATGCCTTTACATAAGGTGAATTTTATTAAACACCATATTATATTTAATGTAGCCTTCATAAGTATTCGGAAAAAATAAAGCAATAACGATGCCAGAAAAAAGACTCAACTTTATTTTAAACTAAAACTAGAAAAAAAAAATAAAACAATTGTTGTGCCAAAATTATATACATCGGGAAAATATAAAAATATTATACGCTTACTTTTATTCATATCATGCAATCTAATATGAGCATACATTGCATATCTAAAATAATTCCAATTAATATAACAGCTTTAACACTACAACGAGTTTCCTTTCTTTTATATCCAATCTATAGATAAGGTTTCTCTTTATGTTGAATGAAAGCTTATTTACTATTGCTAAAATCATTTTTCTATTCATATTTACATAACTAAAACTAAGATTACTTAAGTGTAAAATTAATAAGGAACAATGCAAATGTAAACATTTCTAGGAGATTATGAAATTGACAATAAATATTATTGAATTCCATGGCAAGCATACTCTTATATAATTATATAAAGGCGGGCGAAGTATCTTGAAAATATCTCTCATAACTAAAAAGAAATCGATTAAACGGGAATGTTATGATGACTTTTCTGTTTAATTCTGTTAGCAATTTTATATGAACAAACATCTTTACTTTTCAGGATATTACAGACATTTTTTTATTTCTCAAATAAAGATAAACAACATTTTTTTTTCTAAAATATAAAAAATAAATTCATGATCGTTTAATACACGACTAATAATAGTTTATCCCCATATATAATAAAATATGAAAACATTTTCCGGCCCAGAAAAAAGGTATAGCTTTTCAAACGAAGACCCCACATATACAATCACTATGTTCACATAATTTCATCCGTTTTCATAAAATACATTATTTTCTAGGATAATAATATTAATAAAAAAAATATTACCAGTGGTAGCACGCTTTTCACTTACTATCTTTTTTTTTTACTCATGTTGAGCCCTTACAAAGCACATAGTCACTTGGACGTAAGGGGCTACTATTTGCGGGCATGCTTAGCAATGATTAACAAGCCACTTGTTTCTGTTACATTTAAACTTCTGCATATCATTACAGCCAAGGAAGCAGGCAACAGGAAGAGGATATTAAGGTTTAGCTGTTTGAGGGAAGAAACTATTAGAATAGAAAGCTTTCTGGCATTTAGGGACAACAAGAGTGAAGGGGTGAGATCTTATTGCTAAGTGGGTTTGTCTGGGATATGTACGTCGAGGGGGTACTAGTGAAACAAGTTTATCATAACACAGTCAATTAAAATATTTGTAAAACAGGAACAATGATGCAACATTGAGGCGATGAGACAGGGGCTGGAGCTTAGTTGATAAAGTGGGACTGATTAGATTGACAACTCTTTTTGGTCTTCATCTGAGAGTAAGACATTAGTGGTAGATGTACCAGCCGAGATGTGGCAACACTTCTCCATGCATGGGCGAATCGTGGCCTTACAAATGTACAGGACACTCTCAGGCGTGATAGTCATCTTGCTCTATAGAGTGAACTCACCTTCTTTGCAGCAGCGTTTGCAATGCCGTATATGTATTTGTTCCAGTTCATATTGCCTGCAACGGTTAGGCCGAGGAGTTTGAAGGTAGAATTCTCAGGTAGGGTGTTTTTTGGTCATAGATATAGGGGGTTGAAACGGCGTCTAATAATTGTTTAAGACAAGCAGCTTAGTTTTACTAGCATTAAATGTAACCATCCATTTACGGCCCCATTAAGCTATCGTCTGGATGTCATTTTCTAACAATTCTACCATGGTCTTAAATTTCTGTACAGCTATTATTTACTCATGCATATTTTAGAACGTTGCATCATCAGCAAATAGCTCGTACACAAGATTATCGAGGAGGTCGTTCATAAATATCAGGAACATTAATGATCCAAGGATCAACCCCTGAGGCACTCCCGCATTAATGTTATGCTGAGTGGATGTACGTCCGTCAATGACAACGTGCATGCTTCTATTGTCTAAGAAGGATCTAATCATATTTAGTGTATGTCCAGTCATACCGTACGATTTAATTTTCATTAGCAGCCCTTTATGCCAGACTTTGTCAAAGGCCTTGGATATATCAAGGCTACAGCCGTGGCCTCGCCCGCCTTAGCCAGTACATGGTAAATGCGTTCAGAGATGACTGTTAAAATATCTGAAGTAGAACGATATTGCCTGAATCCATACTGTTTGTCAGAGTGAAGATTTGCGTTTGTGAGGTGGGGATCTACTACTTGATTAATTAAAGTCTCATAGATTTTAGCGAATAGTCGAAAGAGACTAATGGGGCGATATTTAGGAAGGTCTGTTCTCCCACCAAAATTCTTGTACACTGGTACCACAAAATACATCTTCCAGCTATTAGAGGCGCAAGATCCAGCAAGGCCGTTATTGTAGAGCTTGGAACGTATGGAGGCTAGCTCGGCTGAACATTCCTTAATTAGTAATGCAGGGATGAGCTCAAGCCCACACGCCTTTGAGGTGTCTATGTTTTTTTATGATATTGCAAAGATGAGAAGTGGTGATTTTTACTTCATCTACTGTGGCTTTATTCCGCATAGGAAATTTTGGGAGGGAGTTGTTTCTTGGTTCTAAGGTGGAGTTGGAGGCGAATCAGCGGGCAAGCAGTTCCGCATTCTCAATTGGTGGGCATGCAACCTTCAGATTTTTGCTCAGTGGGGGAAGTATTTAGTGCCCTTTCGTCGCTACACTATTATAGATTTTCCAGAAATCATGAGTTCCTACCTTTTGCGATTCAATACGTTACTTGATTATTTCAGCATGCTTTCTTTTGACTGTTACTATTTCACTCTTTCAATGATTAAGAAATGTTGCCTATTTGTATTTTACTGATGACGTACAAACCGGCGGAATGCATGCTCTCTTTGTTCAATGGAATCTGCACCATCTGCAGTGAACAATGGGGGTGAGTGGGGTTTGCAATATTACTTCCGTGTAGGAAAATGTGCTTCAATTTCCGCTTTGCACCATTCAGTTTCTCATTGGCACACTGTTCAGTAGGAAGAGAGAAGATATTGGTACAAGGGATATAACGGATGTTTTCTTTAATGTCTCCCCAGTCATCCCTATTGTAGTACCTTGTTGCTTTGCGAAATGGTTCTTCCCCTTAAGTTGGTATTTAAATGTGATATCAACTGTTACCACTGATGTGGTTTGGGTTTCCTAGTTGACTGTGTGAATTACTAACACAATCCTCTTTCTTTCATCAACGTAATATCGATTGATCGCGGTTTTAACAACAGCAACGCCTGTATCATGTTTTTCCTAATATACGTTTGCGATTTCTACTTTCCTCTACTAGGCTTTAATAACGATCCTTCTTTTAACAGGTTCTGTTCTGTTTTTCGTTGGCTCGCACCATGCGGTTAGCGGAATCATTACAAAATCAGCAAATACCGAATGGTAAAGAAATAGCGAAATAACCTAATTTTCGTCGCCCAGGAGCATAACATTGGATACTATAAGAATAACACGAGCGACTTTTATTATCATATTAAAAATATCCGTGCACGATTTATTCAGTGTTTTCATTATAACCACTCATCTGAGTCTCATTTTTTAAAAGAAAGATGGAAAATATAAGTTAATTTAGGTATGGCGCGTTTGTCTTGTAAGATTGGCCGGTATAAAGTATATAGTGGAAAACGCGCAAATCAATCTTTAGCGTCATATAGCACTTTTATTTATCACTTACATCATGCGATTAAAATTTACGATTTAACAAACGAATTTTCATAAAGATGTTATGCAAAACTTACTATTTTACATACTATTGCTATGAATATGGCATTACGTACACAAAATACAAGGTAACTCATTTTTCAATACTATCATTAACCGTTTAAATACCAGGAAATATGCCGTACTTGTTCTGAGACTACAATTCATTCATCCTCCCCTTGGAGATTAAAACACCTTTTATAGTACAGTAAACATTGTACTTAATGTTTCTCTACTACGGCACTAAAAAGGTTGATATGTATAATTTATACATTTTAATTACATATAAGTTGCATAGTTGCAGAGGATGAACTCATAATAAACAAATCAACAGGGTAGACACATTATATCTCCGATTTTTTTTATTAATGCGTTTGGTGAAAAGAAAGTGCAGGCTCCATTAAAAATTACAGTCACCATATTTTCTAAAAAACCTCGAAAAGAAAAGAATAATAAATTAAATTATCGAACAGATTGAACTCATTTAAAACAAGAGATTAATTAATAGATACAATCTCGACAAGTCATTTATTAAATTTAATTATAAAGCCATCACACAGGAAAAACGCATTCTGCATAATAAAATGTATTTCTTTCAGTGCCTTCCACTGGATGAGAGTAACATACCATGAATGACAGTGCACGAATATTAACTGCAGGCCATTTTATTTCAAAGCAGTCAAATGGAGCGCGAGACTGGTCGTGATCGATAGTAACCGACAATTATCAAAGGCGAGTAACCACTTTAAAAAATCAATTACCACCAGCGCTCGTTATTCGATTTTATTTCGGAGCAGTCCAATGGCTGGCGATACTGATCATAGCCAACAGTCAACCCCGGAAATAATAGCAGTTGAACATACAGCCAGTTTCCACCAGAAAACGCGAGTTTATGCAAGTAACCGCTTCAGACCAAGACTAACCATGACAGTCTTCACAGGCAAGATACAAGTGTCAAACAATTCCCTAAAGTTAAGACAGAGGATTCCAGTTCGGAGCAACCCAAGGGAGACCGAGACTGATCAGGGCCGCAAGTGTTTCCACATACTACCTTTGCCAAACAATCCACCACCGTAAAAGCCATATGAGTTCATTTATTGCACGGACGCCATTGTCCAATATATTAAAATGATAAAAATCGCAGTTTTATTTGCTTTTTTATGTGGGAATCTTTTACCGAATCTTTTTCTTATTTCGTCTCATTCTTTAATCGTATAACTCCGGTACACACGCTCTTATATTTTAGAATATAATGCTGAACTTGTAATTTAGTATTTTACTTATTTATACATACACCCATATTCTATTTACATTGGCTTATTTAAGTGCATTTAAATCATATATAACATCTCATATTTACTCAAAACACAACATATCGAAAAGAGTGGTCGATTGATTTTTTTTTTTTTGCAAATACGAGTTCTTTTAGATATTTAAAAAGGAGTGCTTAAATTTATATATTGTTCTAAATGAAATAATTTGCACGAGTACGTGTATACCTTATATAGTAATTAACTGTGGATACGTACGAACAAATAACCTTTTCATATCTTATAATCGATTATTAATGATACTGTTGGGCATAGACATTTCGATTTTGATTGATTAAATCAGTGGTATAGATAATATTGGGTAACCTGGGACAATTCCATACTATATATTTTTTGTTTTCTTGAATTCCTCCTCTTGGTAAAGCATACTAACACTGGATATTGATTAAGAATAATACAGCCAGTTCAGTTATCATGTAATAGACCAAGAACAAATAGAATGACACAGAAATTTAGACCTCTTATTTACTGATGAAAATGGTGTAATTCTCTAATTTCGCTTTGACAATTTCATAATGTGGGGCATATCAACAAATTAAGATAAATATAAAGCCAAACAGTAATCTTATCATTTTTTTAAAACATAGAAAACCATAGGTTTGGCTAGAAAAAGTAAGGCGCAGAGAGACTGTTTAACTGTCAATTATCTCTGACAAACAACGCATTGCACAAGTCTTAGCTTGTAGGAGAAGACAAACTTTCAAAGGTGTTTCTACTGGCTTTAAAAGCAACCAATTCAGAGTCTCCATTACTATCTGAGTGATCGCATTTAGCTCTGAGATGCCAGCCTTAGCTCTGAGATATCATCATCTATCTGTCCTGTACGTTATTTGTTCTCTATGTACCAGTATTCTTAGTCAAACGGAACAATTACCAAATATAGCATAATGACGAATTCTCTAGTTGTATTTCATTTTACTGTGTCACCAGCCTTCGCCATGAATTTTAATCGCCAATTATGTAATGCAAACACGTCCTTTTTTATTTCATTAATTTACTCTGTGGTGTCGAATACAAAGCTGCTTTAAAATACACATAGTTAAGTCAATCTACATCTTTGTTTTCCAAGCATTGTGTTCGCATCGTATATACATAGTGTGTATATATCTAAGAAACTTATTTCAATCGCGTGAGCAACAGTACAAGTTAAACTAACTAATTTCCACGACTTGAATAGTAACACATTATATATTTATTGATAAAAAGTTCAAATGCCATCATATAAAGTAAGAATAAATGATATAACAACACAATAATTGTACGGTAATTCCGCTTATACATACCTACGAGTTTCATTTTTTTTAACCGAAGGATGCAAATATATAATATTTTGTCATATTTATATAAGTTTATTTTATAGTGTTTACAATATTTTAAGCACTTCGCATTATGTTTCTGAAGCACTTTATTCAAATGATTTTCAAAACAACATAGGTGTAAATATTTTCGAAATTATAATCTCTAATACATAAAGCAATAACGTGCTAAACGATAAATACGTCGAAGTTTCCTTTTCATCTTTATTCACGCCGGCTTAAGTTTAGATATAAGACATATCAATATTCCGATTTTCTTACGGCAATAGCAATTATCAGTATATTAATATCGGCCGTATTCCGTCTTACTATTTAAAAGGTCAGATTAATTGTATCCAAACGCAGAACATTCAGTAAAATAAATGAGTGACCAAGAGAGTGTAGTTAAAATAATATAATAACCTGCTAATGTTGATGAATAAAAAACGTTAGAATGGCCGTGGAAACACATATATGAATGGACACTAATGTCCCCGTGTTGGAAAACGTGTTTTCTACTGTTTAAACAAATTGCATACATTCAAAATTGTTTTATGTCATAAAATATATAATGACAGAATCCCTAAAGTAAACGGGCTGCTTGTCTAAGCAAATTGAGGCCCTTAATTTATGATAAGGACGGGCAAAAGAGAAGGATGGAGGAAGTATTTTTGACGGTGTATCTCTTTAAAAATCTACCCCCAAATCAAGTCATTGCCTAATCAATACGAAATTTTCCCCGATTATTAAGTGAAAAAAGAATTTTATGATGGTGTTCTTTTTTCATACGCTATTTTTATATATGAATTTTATAAGCTTACAAACTTCCCGTCTTTATTTGTGAGTACAAATATTTTTAAAATAATCAGCCGAAACTGAGCAAAAGGTATAGTCTTCTGCAGAAGGTGCGGAGTATAGATAAAACAAACAAAAAAAAACAGACAAACAAAAAGCAACTGCGCCCGTATTGATTTTAAAGTTTAAAATCCGAAATTTGAATGTGTCTTATTTTTTATTATTTATATTTTGAAGTGTGAATATTCGTTGAATATATGTATAATCATGATTATCTTTCACATTAGCAAACATGATATTTATATTTTATTTACTTTACGAAAACCACTCTTTTTAAATCTTTGAAAATAAAATTAATCATTTTATTTTATTGAGCCTAATATTGCTAATATGAAATTATATAGAAAATGTATTAAAGAATCGTTACCAAAAGAGAAAAAAATCGATAAATAACTGCGCATTTTACTAAAAATGCGGTAACTTATTTCGGCAGGTTGTTCTTACGTGATATTACCTCATCTTCGGAAGACAAAACGGGCTAAAAACGATCGTTCTTTATTTACAAACAGTTGTTACTTTTCCTTTTTCCAGAAATACACTCAAGTCTTCCGCTAGACAATGGCACAGTTTTAAGGGCCAACACATTTTTCTGGAATTATTTTTTCACAAATAAATCGATAAACATTTAGTCCTGATCGCAAGACAGGGTCAAGACTACCAAGCGTTATACTAAATGCAGGTGGAGTCTCAAATACATACGGCACCTAGCATTTCCAAAATAGTCACCCATTTGGTACTGGCCAGCCTCATCGTTGCTTAACTTCGGGGGTTATGTAGGCCATAAATTATCTGTATAATTATAAAACACAAATGACCTTGTAACGATGTATGTAATCCACTTTCCGGTTTACGACATCCGGTTGCGCATGCATGCATAACCTGCTCACTGAAATTATTATTTAAGATAGGAAGAGAGGGATTTAAAATAACTTTAAATTAATGCAGAAATGAACGATGTAAAAAAAAGCAGGCAGTATTAACAATTATTTATTTGGATAATGTAAACGCGAAAAAAAAAAACAAAATAACACATGGGACGCTGAAATATTAATGTTATTATTTCGAAATTATTATTTAACATGGGAAGAGAGGGGGTAAAAAATACAAAAAAACAAAAGAACAATTGGGACGCTGAAATATCAACGTTATTATTTCGAAATTATTATTTAACATGGGAAGAGTGAAGTTTACGTAATACAGAAATGAACGACGTAAATAAAGCAGATATATCAAAATTTGAATTTAACTATAATAAGTATTATGGTATCTGTTCAGTGCACATTTACCTATAATATGGCCAACCACTTAAAATTCAGTAAATGTAATCTTCTTTTCAAAAATAATCAATTATAATAAACAGAACGACTCATAGAAATCTATCTATATTCTTTTTTTCATTTTAATATACTTTCATAGAAATGTTTCTGTTATGTCACAAACACTATTTTCTTTACGTCACAAGTGTCACGCTCATGCATGAATTCCATAGCTAATATAACATACTGACCCATCGTGTCACGGGTAGTCTAGTATATATATATATATATATATATATATATATATATATATATATATATATACTAGCTCTACCTACGTATTGAGAACTTTTGAAGTAAATACTTAAAGTTTACGCATAAATCTATACTTTCGTATAGCAAAATCTATACTTTCGTGAGCAAATGAAGTAGTTATATATATATACATATATATATATATATATATATATATATATATATATATATATATAAACTAGCTGTACACGGCCACGCGTTGCTGTGGCTCAGTTTGTTACAATGGAACACATGTGAAAGTAGAGAAAAGTTTGATTCTTTTTTCCAAGAGAATGTACAAATTATTTATTTTTTTAACAGATGTTAAGAAAATAAACAGAAAAATACTTCCATCATTAATTATGCAAAAAAAAATAAATAAAATTTTGATTTAGTGTTTCAATATACTTATAAATTATGATAAAACTTGCTGAGTATGCACTGTTTTACGGTTGTTGTAAAAATGGAACGGAAACTTAAATTTCGCTTCATTATATTCTTTCTTAATTTTTTAATTGTGCCCCCCAAACGAATATAATCAAAACAGTAACATTCAACAATTGTACCTTATGTATACAAAACACAAAATATTTATTAAAAAAAAAAAAATTTTTTAAAAGTTAATAACGAAAGGGAAATAATTCCATTTTTAAACGAAAAAGTCAGTTTTCCTAACTTACTGTATTAATGCTATTTTTTTAAGCAAGAAAAAAAGGTAAATATCCAGATACGCTACTACAGAACACCGACCACTCTAATTTGTTTTTGTATAGGTAATTGAGGTCGCTGACAACGAATCTAATAGTCAAACTTGGGGCAAATTTACCGTTTGCATGGTATTTACCCCTGAACCCTAGAACTTCTTTCCACCATTTTGCAGCTTCCGTTTATGCTACGCGCATGCACGCTGTAGCATAAACGACGGCTTCACCAAGCAAACTACGTTGGGGGAGGGGATTTTTTTTCCAGGACATAGAATTTTCTAATTTTCAAAAATACATTATAGCGCTTTTTGGGTGGAAAATTTAAAATTAGCTGAAAAAGAAATAAAATAAGAAAAGGTAAGCACACAAAGTTGGAGTAGGGGGGTTAATTTATCTGGTTTTTTTTTTGTTTTTTTACCTGGAACATCGAATTTTCAATTTTTCCGTAAGTAACGCACCGACATTTAACAATTAGAACACCATTTAATATTTTCCGCCCTTTACATCACATTCCCCACCCCCAAACAAATAAGAGTGGTCGGTGGAGTTTGTATTACTGTACACATAGATTTGAAAAAGTTGTCAAAAAACAAATCTATAACAAATAAATGTTATCAAAGGCAAGATAAGTTACTTTTCTACAAAACTGGATATATTTTTCGTGTTTTTATTCAATGTAACATGTTTATTCAGCTCGAAAAACATACAGTGTTTACCGATGTATTGGAAAATTCAAGATGGCGTCTGATTCTCTCTTTAAAATGGTAAGTTTGGGAAAAAGTTGTTATAAATAAAAAACACCCAGATAAAATACCGTTAAAAACTCGCTCAATATATGTTACCGTGACATAGGTTGACATATATTCGGCGGGTTTTTAATATTATTTTGTATAGTTTTTTATTTATAACACCTTTTCCCAAACTTACAGTGTTAAAGAGAGAATCAGACGCCATCTTGAATTTTCCAAGTCATCGGTAAACACTATATGTTTTTCGAGCTGAATAAATATGTTGGGTTTGTATTACTGTACATATAGATTCGAAGAAGTTGTCAAAAAACAAATATATAACAAATAAATGTTATCAAAGGCAAGATAAGTTACTTTTCTACCAAACTGGATATATTTTTCGTGTTTTTATTCAATGTAACATGTTTATTCAGCTCGAAAACCATACAGTGTTTACCGATGTATTGGAACATTCAAGATGGAGTCTGATTCTCTCTTTAACACAGTAAGTTTGGGAAAAGATGTTATTAATAAAAAACCGGATAAAATACTGTTAAAGACCCGCTCAATACATGTTACTGTGACATAGGTTGACATATATTCTGCGGGTTTTTAATAGTATTTTTTATAGTTTTTTATTTGTAACACCTTTTTCCAAACTTACGGTGTTAAAGAGGGTGTGAGACGCCATCTTGAATTTTCGAATACATCGGTAAACACTGTATGTTTTTCGAGCTGAATAAATATGTTACATTGAATAAAAACACGAAAAATATATCCAGTTAGGCAGAAAAGTAAGTTATCTTGCCTTTGATAACATTAATTTGTTATATATTTGTTTTTTGACAACTTTTTCGAATCTATGTGTACAGTAATACAAACCCGTATTTTGTATAGTTTTTATTTATAACACCTTTTCCAAACTTACGGTGTTAAAGAGGGTGTGAGACGCCATCTTGAATTTTCAAATACCTCGGTAAACACTGTATGTTTTTCGAGCTGAATAAATATGTTACATTGAATAAAAACACGAAAAATATATCCAGTTAGGCAGAGAATTAACTTATCTTGCCTTTGATAACATTTATTTTTTATATATTTGCCCCCCCAAAAAAACAAATTAGAGTGGTCGGTGTTCTGTAGTAGCGTATCTGGATATTTACCCAAAAAAATATATTTAGATTTGGCTATAAATTCCTAAACTTATTTCACCCTAAATAATTTAGGTGACTGAAATAGGAATCTAATTGAATCTTTAATTTCCTGAATAGTATCCGATAATTCATTTTTCTTCGAGTTATATCGAACACATTAATACGGACTTTGAGGGCTTTTTTCCTAATGTTACTGTAAAAATTATTTTTTATTGTTACAAATTACGATGCTTTAAAAAAGCAAAAATAAATTCTTACGTTTTTTATTTACTACTGAAAACCATAACTTTAGTAAAAGTATTTTTTGTTTAAAAAAATAAAATATTTTCACTAAGAGTTTAATAAAAATAATTAGTTCATTATATTCTGCGATCATTATTTGAAAAATACTGCAATTTTCATTAAAATTCGTTAATTTCCTGATTTTTGGTGAATTTTTAAGTAAAGGGAGGAGTCAAAATGTGTATACACTTTGAGCGTCGGCATTCATTTTGAGACAACGTGTGGTTAATTTAAATATCCAGTTTGGCAGAAAAGTAACTTATCTTGCCTTTGATAACATTTATTTGTTATATATTTGTTTTTTTGACAACTTTTTCGAATCCATGTGTACAGTAATACAAACCCAAACTTCGGAGGTTGGAATCCCCCCCACCTAAAATGTACTTAGAAAAATCGATTTTATAGTGAGATTTAAGAATGGTTAGTCGAAAAAAAAGGTGAAAAACAAAACAAATAATCAATAAATAATTGTTACCAAAGGCAATAAATGCTACTTTTTTTACTTACATGAATGAGTTTATTTTATGTTTTAAAGTATTTTCAAGCAATCTAATGCGAGTGTCTGGGTGCCAAATACCTCCAGATTTTCTAGAATTTCCCGCTAGATTGTACCCGAAATCTCCAGATATAGCAAAAAAAACGCTAAATTGTAACACTGGTCACGTGACAGGAAGCGGTAATAAATAATTGTCCCTAAATAAAAAAAATGGGCTCTCGGTAAAAAGAAATCCATCTTTTTATCATGGAAAAATTAAGTATAATGTTATAATTAAAAGGAAATATATAAAAACACACATGGGTATAGTAAACATATTATATCAAAACGTGGAAGCCATCCGTCTAGTGGTTTTTTAGACAATTCATTCCGAACGAACCAACATTTACATTTATATATATATATATATATATATATATATATATATATGTGTGTGTGTGTGTGTGTGTGTGTGTGTGTGTGTGTTGTTTATGAAATGAAAACCTTATTCTTCAGTAAAACGTCAAAACAAACTTTAGGACTAAATGAAGTTACTTTGTCCTTTAAACTCTACCATAGTTTCTTTAAAATAACGTTAATTTTGATTGTTGTTTTAAATTTCGCCAAGCAAATTATTTGAAATTCAGGTACTGATGTTATAATATATTTTCACATTTTTATACTAAATCATGCTTAATTTAATTAGACAAAAAAAATAAAATTAATATATTAAAAATCCTGGCAAAAGGCATTTAAATGTGTTACCCATCGAGTCAAAAATCATGGAAAATGGTGTTTTTTAGAAAATTTTATATTTAAAATTCTATTAGAAATAGTAGACAATGTTTTATATAATTCTGTCCTTGATTGGATAATATTCATGATTTTATCTCACTGTAAAACAGATGCTCAAAAACAATAGAATTTGATAAAGTTTAACTTGTTAAAAAAAATACAACAGCTTGTTTTTTTTCGTTGTTTTGCCGTGCCTCGTTTATAACATTTAATAATACTCAACTGAAGATCCTATCAATTTAATATGTAGAAAAAAAACTTCTCAACCAGCGACTGCCGTGACAAATAAAACATCTTTCACACTCCTCAGCCACAGATTCACAGAGAAGAGCAATTGGAACAAATATATTAAGTTTGCTTTCAAGGTTGCTACAAAAAAATGTGCCCCCTTTCTGCCATGAGAATAACTACTTACATTAGAGAGTATCTTACATGCGTGAAACGCGATATATTGCTGATGTATTGAGTATTATGGTCATATTTAGGTTGGAGCATCTCTCGCAATAAGGCAGTTTACAATAAAGAGTTTGAAATCTAATTAGCCGCTCACAATAGATCAAGATACAGTTTCTCTCCAATTGCCGCATTGTAACACTCATCCCTGTGTCTGTTTCACGAGTACCTAATTTAAATTAAATTGAAATTTGAACACATGTGTCATCTCGGCGTGCATAATCGCGACTAACTGGACAAGCATAAAAATTCCAACCTTATAATGTTGAGGTCTTTTGATGCTGAAAACTATATGTAGTTAAAGATTTTCATTTGAACTGTTGCACTTTAGAATTGCTTCCAGGTGTCTTGCTTTACCGATTGTACTATGATGCAGAAATTTAAATGTAATATGAACGGATATCTTGCTGCGTAACTTTCTTAATATCCATTGCTAGACAGACATTCTAAATATTAGTTGATTATGTCCAAGTGGCACCATTTCCTGTTGGGGGGGGGCAAAGAACTTATACGTTGGGACGACTGATAAAAGTAATTTCGTTTTGCGTTAATCAATTGTGCCTCCATTGTATCAAGTCATCACAAGGAGAGCTTGATAATGATTATGTTAACTTTGACTAATTCTTTACAAGAAATATTATTTTGTCAGTTTATGATTTTGTTTTGTGCTGGTTATTTCAAAAGCGTTTTCCAGCATTTGACAAATTGACCGTTTATCTATTGTAAATTGTACCTTCTTTATAATTAAATTAATGGAAAGATTGCTACCTTGAAAAAGGCTACTTACTCTCTTTTTGTACCATTCTATATTCATATGTGCAGGAGAAATAACAAAAGTATAAAAAAACAATGGCAGAGGTTAGTCAATTTATCGTGATAGGTTATTAGTAAGCATATAGCTACTGATCATTACAATTTAAAACACCAAGAAAATGTCAACTGGATTGGGGTGGGCAATGTGTAAGTGATCTTACAACAACAATTTTTGTTTTTGATTTTATATGTGCTTTTATCAGAAAACGAAAATGTTCTTTTAATCAGTAATTGTAAGGAATAATGGACATACTTGCCAGGAAATGTCAGAAATATCATGTCTCGACATTTGATATTGCAAAGTTGTATTTTAAAGGGGTGGGCCGTTGACGCCTTTAGGTAAAGTTATTCGTCATAAACGTTTTTTTTATCTTAAAAAAGGGTTGTCCATGCCAACTATGCAATTAAAACAATTTATCAATTTGTTTGAGGTTCATCAACATTTGGACTGGACAAAATATGTTTGTGGAACTCGGGAATATAAACGGATTTTTACACTGAAAAACATTATTCGAACCCCTGGAGTATCAAGATCTCGATTGTCCAGTCATGACCAGGTTGAGGTCTTAATAGGTTCATACTAATATTATTGTCTCAAAAGAGCGTTACATTAAACTGCATTTTATGTAGTATTTATCCATTATGTTACGGTTGTTCTCGTTCAATTATTATATGTAATTTAAACTATTATTGTTATGAACCAATAAATAATACAAATGTAGAGATTTGTTGCGATATACATCATCTAACATCATATTTTGCATAGTTATATTATTTAGGAAAATATCGATTTAATTTTACATCGATATTATCTGTAATGTATTTTTATTTTACTAAACAATATTAAATAAAATGGGCAGCCTTAATTGTTTTTTACAGGCTTACGTACTTTAGAAAACGCACTCTCTGGGATAATTGATATTTTTATGAAACATGACTAAAACTACCTCTCAGATTCTATTTAACTAAATAACTAGTCTTTAGTATAACTTGAATTTATGAATATAAATTAACACATAAACGATATTGTTATTTTGTATTTACCGGTTTTAAACAGTAACGTCTTGTTTTTATGAACTAATATTTGATTTAATAATAATCGATATCGAAATTTCATTAAAATTAAAGGTGGAGGATAACTAGATAATACAAGGCGAAAAGCATTGATTGTAGAAAAGATAGTGTGGATTATAATAGTTAATAATGCCATTTATTATAATCAGTATTAATAAGTACCGATCGTTTCCTCAAAAGTAAACAGTATATGTGGTTTTATTTTTTGTTGTTTTGTTTTTTTTGCACAATAATATTTTCGACTTAAGTTAAATCTAATTTTATATGTACGAAGCGGCGCATAAAAAAAAAGCTTCTGTGCAAGTAAGAACATCTATTCTGATCGATATGCAGGTATATCAGTCAATATTAAAAAGGGTTGCGTTTTTCTCTACGTAGCTTAGGATAACAAAAACAGAATCGCTTAGGGCATTATACGAGAAAACACGGGAAATAAAAGTGTGGATTTTGTCGGGATATTATTGGTATACGTAATAATTATTATAAATTTATGTAATTCGTTTAATAGGAAATATGGTAAAATACAATTTGATTTACAATTTTGAGTAGAATTGTATTCATTGTGTTGAGAGTTCCTCCCTTTTACAACTGGTATTGTATGCGAAAAGCTATTGATGGATGACTGGCCTCTAATTATATTACAATAGATATGGTGACCCTAGAGTACGATTTTTTCAGGTTACTGTGTTGAATACGATGTTTTTTGTTAATGCAATGGTTACGGTAATTCTTCCGACTTATGGTTTATTTAAAATATTATTTGATTATGTATATATATATATATATATATATATATGTATATATATATATATATATATATATATATATATATATATATATATGTATTAGATAATGTACCGTATTTCGGCACTAATCCCAGGGTTCTGCTGTATATTATAGTATATTAAAATACATATTATACATAAGAATATATATATGTATATATATTGAAAGAGAGAGAGAAAGAGGGATAGAGATAGATAGATAGACAGACAGACAGATAGATAGATAGATAGATAGGCAAATATAAATCCGTTAAACCGCTTTATTGCAGTCAATATTTTTTTAATCTTTAAATGGTTACGAAATGCAGAGAAGTGAAATTTCGTACACTAAAAGAGAATAGCAAGTTGCCTTATTTCCCTGATTTTTATGGAATTGAATAAATATTTTGAAAATTATGCTAACTTTTCTATTTTCTGGTAATTTTAAGCGTCTATCATATTATGGTAGGTCTCCCTAAATGCCTAAAAAAGACTCGATTTACAGCAAGTTAAAATGAACCTGTTGTTACAGGCTTGCAAAGGGTTTATATATCGTGGAACTAATCAAAGAGCTTTGAGAAGATCTTAGAATTCTGTTTTTATTCGTAGAAAATACAAAGAACAAACCAAGGAAGAACAAAACACAAGACAGTCAATTTTTGCTCTTGATGTTAGAAAACGTTGCCGTGAACTTATCAATCAGCAGGGCGGAAACAGTGCTGCTATATTTGACAAATCTGGAAGATCTTCCTTGTCCAGGAAGAAATGTGCATTGTCTTATATGAAATTGTAAAGAGGATCATGGATATAGCAAGACCTGTTTTATCATTATTATTATTATTATTATTATTATTATTATTATTATTATTATTATTATTATTATTATTATTGTTGTTATTGTTATTGTTATTATTATTATTATTATTATTATTGTTATTGTTATTGTTGTTATTATTATTATTATTAATGTTATTATTATTATTATTATTATTATTATTATTATTATTATTATTATTATTTCGTTTATCAATGCCTCTCTTGAAAGTGATGGGATTCATTTCAAGAGGATTTCTCTCAATCCCGGCTTCAATCCAGGAGGTTAAAGATCAAGCGGTTCCCTAAGGATGTTGTTGGTACGTACAATAGCAGATATCTGAACGCCGCCTAAAACATCGTGGAGTTGTAGTTGTTTTCAATTGTCCTTCCAGACGACTTGATACTACTCCTAGCGTAGCAACTACGACCGGGATTATTTGTGTTTAAACCCCGTATATAAGCCTTATCTCCAAGGCCAATGGAGCATAATTGCTCATTTTCTCGTTCTCCTTATCTCTCACATTCCTGTTCCAGGGTACTGAGAAGTTTACAATCTGCCAGTTTTTTGGTTACTTTCTCAATGACGACCAAATCCAGACAATTAGGTTCCAATTGCTTGGTCGTTATGACACTTTTGTCCCACCATACCTCTACCTTACAATCCCCACTTGTTCTCAGTTCATCAGGCACCTGCTCAAACGATTTTCCAGCAAATTTCACCCCAACCTTCTTACACACCTCCCAATATATTCAGAGTCCCATGCGAACGTGCCTTTTCCGGTACTTTCTCTGTGCCAATTCATTACATCCTGTTGCAAGGTGCGCAATTGACTGCCGCGACTTCCTCTCTTAGAACAACTATTTGGAACAGTCGTGTCCGTAATGCCTCCTCTTGTGCTGCACAACCAAAAGCTTCAGTACTCTGAGCCAGATACCCAGCTCTAAGCCATTGCTATGATCAGTCATCAGCCATTTCTGCTATATACTGGAATCGATCCATACATTTCACATAATCAGCCTTGGTCTCACATACCTTCATTACATTGGCCACAACCTTAAGCATCCACTCCTCACTTCTAACCACATGCTCCTTCAACGACATATCCTCGGTTCTAACACTATCTTTTCCACTTTTCAATTCTCTCCCCCCGTCTTTCCTCTTTTGATACAGCTTGCTACGCTACTTAGAATGTAAAATATACCAAACATTGCTAAAGCTTTTCTTGTTTTGATATCCCTGGCATGTAACTCCTTGTCAAACCATTCTAAAATCCCGCACTGTATCTCAAAACTCTGACTGCCCATGCATTCACTCCTGTAAGTAGGTTTCCTCCATACAGTTTCGACTTTGCAAAAGTGTCACTCTTCTAAGGCACTCATTCCTGACTTTCTCCTTCATTTCACTGTTCATTATGCCTACGCCTTCCAACACTCCCAAATCTTATATCACGTATCTTCTATTTTTTATGGTTTCTTAACTTGGAAGTACTATTCTATTCGAATGAACCTTTACTCCTCTTTTTATCACAAACACCGCACATTTACTAATCCCAAACTCCATCCCAATGTCTACTTTGTATGTTCCCACAAGTTCTACAAGTATCTCAATTTCCTTTTCTTTTCTACCGAATATTTTCAAATCATCCATATACAGTAGATGGTTGAGGAAACTGCTACTAGATCCAAAGTTATACCCCAGTTTTTCTCTCTTCAAGACCATGCTAAGTGGCATCAATATCATTAAGGAACAATATCATAAACCTTTCTCTAATCGATCCATGCAACACTCAGATTCCCTATCTTCTTCTTTGCATCCTGCATTAATGCTTTATCAATTAGTAGTTGATCCTTCTACCTCTCGAGCCTTTCCGACGCCCTTTTTGTTCACCAGGAAAAATACTATTACTCTCAAGATGTTCACAATTTATTTTTCTGCAAATCTTCCAGTTAACAGTTTCAACATCAGTGGTAGACATGTAATCGGTCTATAATTATTGGTATTTGTTCCTGTTGCAGGATTATCCCTAATAAGTGTCGTCCTTCCCTTCAAGTACATCTCCCGAATCTACGACCCTTTGTAGAGCAGCAGTTATAGGTGGATAAAGGCATTTCTAATTCTTGAAACCAGAGGCTTATCACTCCATCTGGACCAGGTGCCTTCCAGTTTGTCATCCTTCGTATGCCAGCCTTCACGTCATTAGTGGTAATCTCAACGTTCTTCATCTGCTGCATTCCTGATAGCCTGTCCCTGACCACTCCCAACCAGCTAGCAGTCTTATTATATCGCCCTTCAACATACCAACTCTGACTCCAGAACTTCCTGACGTTATTTGCATTTGGAGTGTTGTTATTTCCCGCCTGTTCGCTACCATAATATATATATATATATATATATATATATATATATATATATATATATATATGCAATTTATTACTGTGAGCACTCTAGTCTGTTTTTTACCACTGGTAAATATATATATATATATATATATATATATATATATATATATATATATATATATATATATATATAGGGTGTCCACAAAGTGTGGCTACATTATGCTGTATATATATATATATATATATATATATATATATATATATATATATATATATATATATATATATATATAGGCTCCCCACAAAGCCTGGCTACATTATGTAGCCAGACTTCCACAAATTCTGGCTACATAATTGAGCCAGACTTTGTATACACTCTGATATATATATATATATATATATATATATATATATATATATATATATATATATATCTATATATATATATATATAGATTATATATATATTATATATCTATATATATGTGTGTGGGGGTGTTGTGTGTGTTAGGGATTGTAAGAGAGTTATATATATATATATATATATATATATATATATATATATATATATATATTAGTTCCCGTTTTAATTCATTTTAAGAAGATAAAACGTTATTAGCGTCATGAGGCATTTACATATGAGCTGGGCTTCTATTAATCCATAGCTATGTTGCAGAAAGTAGTAATTAAGTTACCAGTTGAATGCATAA
Source organism: Euprymna scolopes (assembly GCF_053919585.1). Lineage (NCBI taxonomy): Eukaryota > Metazoa > Mollusca > Cephalopoda > Sepiida > Sepiolidae > Euprymna > Euprymna scolopes. The sequence continues at coordinate 85,147,759 of NC_136489.1, forward strand.
ATGTCATGTCCGAAGTATACCAATCTAGATAATATAAATTGTTTGATCTCTTTCGCAACGCGCATATCATTGCTTCTTATATCAAACCTTGTTAAGAATTGTAAGAGAGTTAGCAAATCAAAGTCCAGAAACATTATTTGCAAGGAAATAACAACAATCAGCATTGAGAAACACTTAATGCAAATGTAACTAATCATAATATATGTTTTATATATCATCTCGCATTTGAAAATCTATAAATGAACTGAATGATCCATGTGAATAAACAACTTACAAACAACCCCCATTGATAACTACAAGATAGCAATAGCTTCTATGAAGAGAAGACAATAAACAACTAACGTTATTATTCTATGTAATAAGGCGGAAGAAAAGAATTGTTTTGTTTTTAAATACATATTATTTACCCATCAGATTTTATTTGTCTTAAGTGGAAGCGAAAACGTGTATTTTACAAAACTCGATAATTGTTGCGCTAGTGATGATGAATTCAGTAGTGTTTTGGGTGCAATCGATCGGAAATTAAAAAAAAAAACTGCGTGCTACCGTTCGACAAAAGAAACTGATCAATGGATCGATACAAAAGCAACAAAGCAGGAAATAACAAATATTTTCCAGTGAAATTTGAATTTCTTTGAGTAATTGTACTTTGTCCTCTTTCCAGTTGTTTTTCATTTGTTGTCTGATATTCCGAGTTCCAATTCTTTCTGCGTGGATTTTGTAGGCGAATATAAAACAAGTAGAAGAAGAAACACACGCAGTAAAAGAAAAGATGAACGATAATAACAAAAATCGAATATAAAGAAGCGATTGATCTTACGGATAAAATCCAGACAATACTGCTTGTTTATCAAGTTTTTTCCTTTTGATTGTCGCTTCTATATAAGCTATGTGAGTGCGCATGTGCGGGCTTGTAAATCTATGTTTCTTATATGAGTTTTACTTAACAACAGTCTGGCTCAGAAATTGCGTTTGAAGAAATGTGTTTTCATTTTTATATAAAAATGTATAGAGAAATGATCGCGCCTACTTAATGTATTTCATCAAATTTTACAAACAAATACATGAGTAATAAGACTTTCTAATTGGAAGATGTTGGTTGAAATTCAAATTAAATGTGTCATATACCTCTAAGTTATAGATTTTTTTCCTGAGTCAGAACATAGGATCCCCTATTATTCTTGCATATTGAACTCGGAAAAAACGTGTTATCTCACACAAACCCGCATATATATATATATATATATATATATATATATATATATATATATATATATATAATTTTCAGAATGTGAGATATTGTATACAATAAATTCCATAGCAAAACAACGTCGCAGATCACAAGAGCCATGACACTCAACGAACCGGAAGAGCAAGACTGAAATTTCGCATTCATTTGGGCTCATCAGTTAGACACATCCGAACTAAGGATTTGAAACCCGAGCCTCTTGCATGCGGGCGAAGCACTCTACCAACTGAGCAAACACCTCGCACACAAGAACTTCTATTAACCAACACAGAGCAAGCAAACCGCGCCGAAATCTGGCTGCAAAATGAACCTACTTCGTCTCGACAAGGGACGCGACCATTCGAACAGTCAATAACTTATAACTTATAACTAATAAGTTATTGATTGGTTGGATGACCACGTTCCTTGTCGAGACGAAGTAGGTTCGTATCGCAGTCAGATTTCGGCGCGGTTTGCTTGATCTGTATTGGTTGATAGAAATTCTTGTGTGCGGGGCGGTTGCTCAGTTTGTAGAGTGTTTGACTCGCATGCAAGAGGCTCGGGTTTCAAATCCTGAGTTCGGATGTGTCTAACTGATGAACCCATATGAGGGCAAAACTTGAGTCTTGCACTTCCGGATCGTTAATTGGCATAACACTTGTGAGCTGCAACGTTGATGGCTATAGAATTTATTATATATATATATATATATATATATATATATATGTGTGTGTGTGTGTGTGTTAATGTGCAAACGTATTACTACAGTGTTTTCTTATTAATGAAAACTTTATTATAAATAAGGACTGTCTGCTAACTTCGTCTGCTTATATAACTTGTTTGTTTTCATCGTTTTCATATTTGCGAAAATAGAAAAAGTTAACATATGTATAATATGTGTAATATATATATTCATTCACATTTCAAGCGGTTAATGGTAGCCGAATGGATTAGGTCTCCGGTAATCGAGCCAGAGATGTCTCGTGATACGGGGTTCGAATCGTTCGACTGGTAGTAATCGTGACACCCTGCACTGAAGATTCCCGAAAAGATGAAACACTAGTGTCTGTAGGTATTTAATTATTATAGTAGAAAATAATTATGACAGCCCCTTTAAGAAATTATTTTCTTATCGTTGAGCACTTTCAGTTGAATTAAAAGTCGGTCAATTTAGCTCTTATGCGTAGATCATCGTATAACGATTAGATTACTGTCTGTCTGACGTAAATGAACACTTAAAATTAAGATGTTTAAAACTCAACGTTATTTCAAGCGGTTAATGGTAGCCGAATGGATTAGGTCTCCGCTAATCGAGCTAGAGATGCCTCTTTATATGGGGTTCGAATCGTTCGACTGGTAGTAATCCTGACACCCTGCAATGAAGATTCCTGAAAGGATGCAACACTAGTGTCTGTAGGTATTTAATTATTATAGTAGAAAATAATTATATATATATATATATATATATATATATATATATAGTCATGATCATATTTATTGGCACGATCCAACAAAATTCTCATATTGTCTTAAAAATCCTTCAAAAAATGGTTAAATCGAAGGAAATCACAAAATATAATATATATATTTGAACTGCTCTTTTCAATGCAACAGTCGAATTTCAACAAAAATGAAGAATAAAAAAATTACAACCGATATTTCAAAAATTTCCTTGTTCAAATGTATTAGCACTGTAATTCTAATGAAGTGTTGGATGCCCCTTAGCCTTAATTACTTGCTGTAGTCATTTATTATAGTTTTTCACTTACTTGTAGCATTCTTCATCAGTAAATTTAGCCCCTTCCTCCTGACAATAATCCTCTAAATGAGCGAAATTCTTAAGTTTCCTCTCTATTACCCTTAATTTTAAAATCGTCCACCAATTTTCAATGGGATTGACGTCTGAGCTCTGGGATGGCCGCTCCAAACCATTGATATTATTGTCCTCAAGCCATTTCTTAGTCAGATTAGCCGAATGCGTTGGGTCATTATCTTGCATTAAGCACCAACCTCGACTAAGTGGTAACTCTCTAGTAGAGTCCTTCAGGTTTGCATAAGGTTTTTACATAATCCTCATTTTTCATGATGCCTGTGACCTTAAGTCGTCCTGGTACAGTAGCAGCAAAGCATCGCCAAAATATCAAACTGTCTCCGCCGTGCTTCACAGTTTGTATGGTGTTCTTGGGCAAGAAGGCTTCGCCAGATTCCCTGTAAACAGAAGAAACACTATAATGACCGATTAACACAAATTTCATTTCGTCGAACCATATAACATGTTTCCAGAAGGCAGAATCGTAATCAATATGGCGCTTTGCGAACTCCAACCTTTCTTTCAGATTCACAGGTTTCAATAAGTGGGTATTCCTTAGGCGACATGCTTTCAAGCCAGCTCCCTTCAAATCTCGACCAACTGTGTGTCGAGACACATTCACTCCAGAGCTCGCTGTTCCTTTACAATCTCCCAAGCAGTGATCCTTGAGTTTTGATTGAAACGTCAAACTAGTTTTCGCTCTGCTCTCTTTTTCTACCCGCACCTTCCAAATTCATAACGTGACCTTGTGATTTAAACTTCTCTATGATGGCTCGAACATTTGATTTGGGAAGATTTAGCTCCTTAGAAATCTTATCATAGCCCTCCCCCTTTGGAATGACACGCTATCACACGCTTCCTGACGTTTTCGCTGTGTCCCTTTGTTATAACCACAACGAAAATTCCTTGATTTAAATTAATTCAAAGGATATGCTGTCTAAAAATTATCTGAAAAAGAAAAAAAAAATTAACATTAAATAAGCATAATAAGGATACAACAAGGTTACGAAACCATGTCAAACATGAAATTGGTTGTGATTATACTTGTAATAGATGAAAATAATAAGCCGTGTCAATAATTTTAAACACAATAATTTAGAAATTTCGTTTGTAATTTCTTTAGTATTCAGTTTTTTGGAAATTCAATTGTTGCATCGGAAAGAACAGTTTAAAACAACTTCACTTTCTCACATAAAATTAGTATACGAAAGTATAAATTTATGCGTAACCTTTAAGTATTTACTTCAAAAGTGCTCAATTCGTAGGTTGAGTTAGTTAGTAAGTCATAAAATATATAGTCATCCACATGTAGTTCTGCTTTCTTTTATCGCAGTTATTCAGTGCATTTAGACAAATTATATCTCGAGCTAGAATCGAACTTCGACCGCCTAGACGACATTAGAAGATTTTAATAGTTACGGTATTATGATGCTGCTATGCGTGTAGTGAATTAACAATGTTTTCAAATTCCTAAGCATCGCTTAATACGATAATGGCAGTGTATATATACCTTCCCAATATGCGCAACTTAAGATTTTTTTAATTCACTTTTAACACCAAACAAGGCACAGTGCCACTTTAAAGTAGGGGGCTACTATCGGGGACATAAGTTGCACACATTTATCAAGGAGGGCATTTATGAATATATAGCATAATAAAGATCCTATGATAGACCCCTGATGTACTCCCGCATTTATATTATATTGTTTAGATGGATGACCGTCGCGGACAACCTGGATATTTGTATTACTTAAGAAGGATTTAATTACATTATGTATTCTTCCAGTAATACAATATGATCTAATTTTCCTTAGAAGACCATCTTGCAATACCACGTCAAAAGCCTTAGATATATAAAGGACTATACTGTTACCCTCCCCTGTTTTGTCCAGTGAACGGCATATACGTTCAGAGATTACAGTTAGGACATTTACTGTGGAAGGGGTTTGCCTAAATCAATATTGATTGTCGGTCAGGACTTTAGCAGCTGTAAGGTGTTAGACTAGAACTTGTTTCATTAAACAGAATACAGGATCACAATACGATTGCAAAAGAGCAGTATATATATATATATATATATAGTAATATTATATGTATATTTTTTTATATTATTATATGTATATGCATATTGTGAAACTTTATGCGTCCCTGTTTTTTCTAGAGTTCATATATGTTTGTAATTCGTAGAATTTCGCTGCATTTGCGATACGAATCTAACCCAATACAACTATTATAATTCTATAAAATTGAATATTGGATCAACATCAGAATCCCTACACCCAAACACTCTTTATATAATAGATCTTTTGGCGATAAATTTTATACTCGCTGTAGATTTGAATCTCTGACCATATTTAAATTCAACGACACCCCATCAGATTATTTAAACCTAAAAAGAGAAATATAAAAAAGATGCATGCATAGAAGACATATTAATAGACAATAATCATAAATTTAACTTGAAATCACAAGATTCGATCTTAAATCAATTCACTAACAATTATTCCTTTTTTTCCTTTTAATTTAAAATTATTTACCTTAGAATTAGAATAAACCGACATAAGTACCTATTTAAAGGCAATTACTTACTCTTTACTTACATAGCAATCAGACTTTAAAAAAATGGTTACACATTACAATGGTTATTTTTAGATTTTAAAAATATCCGTATCACGATATCTGTGCAATGAGAGGCCCTCATTACGGTTTTTTTCCAAAATAATAAAAATCACAATACAGGAAATACTCCATGGCAAAGATACTTATTATATAAACTATTTTATAACCTGTTTTGGGGAACTTTTATGAAAATAATATATATCTTTGTTTCGATCTAATATACTATCAAAAGATTCTAAAAAATAGCTTTTCAGAAGTCTTTCCTTATAAAAGTTCTATCCAAGTATAAAATCAAAATTATAATTAATATTTTTCTACTATTTCCTCTCTTTTTTCTATTCAACCAATTGAAAATCATTTCACAATAGTGCAATTGTATCACATAGACATATATCTAACATTAACCATATAAAAAATTAAATTCCACTTAAAAATATTTTCATTTTTTATTCGACGTACACAAACTATATTTACTTCAATAAGCTACTTGCAATTTGGTGTCTTCACCTGCCCCCTTCTGTGTATGATGATTATGAGACAGTATTCAGAAATATATTACTTATCTCTTGATGGATTTTATAAATATCGAATGGATTTAAAGGATATACTTCCGAAACGACCGTACATTTAAACATTATTTTGTAGGTTTTCTTCTATGGAAACTTAATTGATAATTTCACGTACCATCCAGATATAAATAGGTTATTTCACCTAAGAGCTTGTCATATCTTCAATACTAAAAGCACAGCATATTTAAATATAATTCACTGAGATTTGCTCATTTAGACCCTGTCTATTAAACTATGATATATATATATATATATATATATATATATATATATATATATATATATACATATGTGTGTGTTTGTGTACGTGTGCGCGCGTGTGTGTACATATTAAACACACACATACTTGCATACACATGTACATATCTGTGTTGGTATGTAGGCATGTGTTGAATATGCACTATTAAGCTACGCTTTTATTCACGTGATATTAATTTCAATGATACTTCGAACGCAAAGGAGCTGAATTTATCACTAATTCTTAGTTTATAGCCTAGGGCCAGATAGTGCCCAGTCATTGTTTGAGAGGACGCCTCCGGTTAATAAACTTAATTTCATTTTTCACCGAGTCACTTTCCCTGGAATGTGAGTTGGAATTGGCCGAACCACATGTTTAGGTTCTGTGACAAGAAACCAGTTTTTACAAAATGTGCCATTCGATGTCATGATAGATGGGAAGGAACGCAGGAAAATATCATCTACGAGTGATTTGGGAATCGGCTTATCTATCTGTCGCCAGTTACACTTGTTTCATTTACTCCGCGCTGCCAATCACTTATTCCTTGAGGGATGCTGCCGCAAGTAAGGCTGAAATCTATTGCTTCGATTTCAATAATTTGCATAATTATCAGATTATTTTATTCCCATTCACACATTTCTTAATCGATCGTTATCTATCGAACAAAATTAGGACAATCTTGATACTTGATTTCCACTTTTTTTTTCAATTCTATATTTTTCAATCTTAATTAAGATTGATATGGTCGAATCGAGACGGATATACTTGAATTACGTTTATTTAATGTACGCGATTAATGATGAACATATTCGATAAAACTAAAGCTAAACCCGGCTAGAAATTGACAGTGATTCAATATATATATATATATATATCATGTATTGTTGGTCACATCTAAATGTGTTATTGAGCCAGTTAACCGTACACTAAATAAAAATAAACCTAGCATTTTTAAGGCAGATGTATCTGGAAAATATGTTAATATAAAGGAATATATTTACTTTTTGATGTTGATAAACAAAGTAAAGTAAAATGAATATAAAACAAAAATAAAAATAAAATACAATAAATCTGGTTGAAAGGTAATTTAAGAGAGTGTAAATTTTAAATATTTTGACAAAAATATAAATATCTTTTAATGGCTCGCCTTCTAAAAGTCGTACGTATCATTGTCAATGCATTCATTAGGATGGTAAATCTAATTAATGAATCCTTGAAAATGATATATACAAAATTTCAAAATTTCAAAGGAATAATATTAAGAGTTAAAATCGTTAGTGACGCTAAATTTAAAATCAGTTGAAACATTTCAATTACAAGGAGAGATAATTTTATTCAAATAGAAAATAAAGGATTTAACTGCTCAAAGGGAGATAACCACTAATTAGTTAATAGTTGATTTTTTTTTAATATAAATGAATCCTATATAATTTTGGCTAAGAAAAGTGTAAGAAAAAATTCAAGTTCTAGTTTTAATCATGCACAACTTGGGTCAAGATGTTTTTAAATATGTAGATGCGCAGGAAATACGGGCACTCCTAACAATTTTATTTTTTTCCTTTTCGTATTTTTTCAAATATTTCCTCGGATTATTTGACACAAAGCTACCGGATCATAAAAGATTGTACAACACCAATATTAAGATTTGGAAGGGACTCCAGTTTAACATACAACGTTCTTATAATTAAACCCCCATATTCAGAATTGGTTTACCGCTACGCCCCCCCGGCAATTATAATTATTTTGTTTTCTTTTCTGTTCTGCACTTAGAGAAAAGTTCGATCTACCCCTCGTCATTATCTTTTATTTAATTATTTACGACGTTTTAAAAGGTGTTTTGCATTTAACGAGGTGCACTATTTTTTCAATAGTATTTTCTAGTAAAATTAAAGTTTTACGATATTATTATAGCTAAATGATGAAAGTTGTAAATAATTTTAAAACACCCTACCCTTCCTATATTAAATAATAGGTTTCTAAATAATAAGGTTGTTATTTCAGCGCAGAACGCAAAAGTACCGTTTTAAAAGTAATTACACGTGAATTCATGTAAACAAAGCGGTAGGGATTAAAACTCCTTTATAAAAGAGAGGTGTTATCTGTTAAAAAAATTGAAAAACAAAATGATATATATATATATATATATATATATATATATATATATATATATATATATATATATACATTTATATATATATATATATAAATATATATATATATATATAAATATATATATATGCGAAAAAAATACAATAAGGCAATATGAACGCTATATATATATATATATATATATATATATATATATATATATATATATATAGCGTTCATATTGCCTTATTGTATTTTTTTCGCAGTTTACAATGCCTCCCCGCGGGATAGAGTTCGACACCAGGGTCGTATTTTAAAGGTTAAATTGTTGAGAAAAAAAACAACTAGCAAGAAATAAAAAATAAACAAAAATTCTCACCGCCTTGAAGGATTTCTCCTCCACTGACAGAGAACAAAAAATCGAAGTGCAGCATCGTAAGAACAGATACTACACTTTAATCTTGGCTCGTTTATTGTTATTTGTTGTTAATTAATAAATCTCTTCTATATAATATGTATGTATCAAGTGTTTGCGCGAAACCGAAAATTGTAAACCGAACTCTTAAACCGGAACAGAAGAAGAAATATATTTGAATCAGGCATAATATATATTTTCTTTAAAATACCGTAAATTGATCAGTTATTTTCATCTATATGTTTTTATCGTAATTTGCTGTTAATTAACAACTCTCACGTATATCGTCTGTATGTATCCAGTGTTTGCGTGAACCGGAAATCAAAAACCGGACACTTAAACCGGAACCAGATAAAGGTTGAAACGCCAACGCAAGCAAGCAACCAAGCAGGCAAGCCGACTTATATATATATATATATATATATATATATATATATATATATATATATATATATATATATATATATATATATATATATATATATATATATATATATATATATAAGTGATTGTGTTTGTGCATATATACATAATGTGTAGGTGCATATATATATATATATATATATATATATAGTCATCCACATACAGTACTGTTTCGCTGTTTCATTATATATATATATATATATATATATATATATATATATATATATATATATATATATATATATATATATATATTGGTGGTAGGCCACTTTGATTAATTTCGGAGAAAATACCTCTTCTTTTCAAAAAGGAAACAAAAGTATATTCACGATGGCGGAAGAGAACAGGACTGCAGATGGAGACTAAGACCGAAGTAAAATGTTACTAGATGAAACCGTTGGTAGTGGGGGTAATTTTTATTTATTTATTTTGTTATAAACATTTATTTGCTATATATATTTTTTTTAATCTTGTTTAATTTGTTATTATTATTATTATTATTATTGTTGTTATTGTTATTATTATTATTATTATTATTATTATTATTATTATTATATTTATATTTTTACCAATATGAGATATTTGTATGGTGATATTTGTTATCCATTATGTTAATGTATTTTGTTTATTTATTTGTTTCTTCTTCTTCATTTATTTCATTATAATTCTTCTTCTTCTTCTTCTTCTTATTATTATTATTGTTATTATTATTATTATTATTATTATTATTATTATTATTATTATTATTATTATTATTATTATTATATTTTCAAACTAGCGACGCAGCTATTTTTATTATACTATGGCAGTAAAATTCGAGTAACTTATTGTGTGAGGAAAACAACTGGGTTTAACTTTACTTTATTTTTTTATAATTTTTTATGAATATATTTTTTATTGTTTATGTTTTTATGTTCTATTATTTATTTTTATTTATGCGTAAGGTGACTAACTGGGTTTAGTTTCATATATTTTTTGTTTTACTTTGTAGCTTTGGTATCCTTCCTTTTTTATGTATATTAATATTTATTTTTATTAGAGTGTCCCAGTAAAACTCTGGGTAAAGTATAGTGTACGGGAAATAACTGTGTTTAACTTTATTTCTTTTACCTTATTTTTTACTTTACTGACATATTATAAATATATTTTCGCGGTTTATCTGTTTATTTTCTAGTTCTATTTGTGCTAATGTGCAAGGGGGGCAAACTGAATTTCATTTCATTTCTTTTTTGTTATACGTCGTGGCTAAATATTATTTCTTTGTTTTTGTATATTGATATTTACTTTTTTCCTGCGTTTCTATCATCGTATTTGTTACTTGTTTCCTGTATATTGTCTATTTCTGGTTCATGTCTACCTGAATCAATCTTCGCTCATTCACTTTCATGTCTCTATTATCTTTTGTCTCTTTTTCTTCTTATTTTATTAAGTTTTATTTATCTATTATTACTGTTTCTTATAATATGAGGGGATCTAAAATCGGATTCTTAAATAAGAATGTGTTTGCTGGAATAATATATTCGGGTGTCTAGATATATGAAATCTTAAAATACTGATTCCCAGTCGCATTTCACCCTAGAACACCCAGACAACTCTGGTTTTCTCTCACTCCTTGATTTCCAACTGAACATCAAGGAAAACGGCTTTACATATACAGAATTCTACAGGAAACCAGCTTGAAGACGTCTGTTTGTACACTTTAGATCCGCCTTACTCCTCAACGTCAAACTAAGCTACGCACATACTATGCACATTTTGTTTGTTTTTCTTTTCTTTATTCTTGTAACTCCTGTACTTTCCGCATTGCTTTTGTCTTTGAAAACTTCCATATATATTCCTTTACAACAATTCTTCAAGCAAACTATCATTTATATATATATATACATACGCACACACACACACACACACATATATATATATATATATATATATATATATATATATATATATATATATTAAACAAATTTGCAAACGGTTGTTTACACTCATGTCATACAGTAAAAAAGTATAAGTGTAAGTTTGAACGACTGACGAAAATGCTATGGTTAACGTAAATTGAACGATTAAAAGAAATAAGCCATTTATAGGGATGATTTGGAACAGCGTATACTAGTTTTGCTCATTAAGTTTATGGATAAAATGTAAACATCTCATTAGTTCCGTGTTATTAACAGGGTTAAAGTGTTCCGATTACCTAGCTGCGGGACAAAAAGTTTATCATCCAAATTAAATAATTGTGGAAATCAGAACAGGTTCTTATAACATAATATTTGTATCCGAATTATCTAAGAATCTATTGTAGATATAGTTAGGTAGTTGTGGTTGTCCATCCTTGTTGATAATTATGCCTTCTTCGCTATCTTTTTTTGTTTTTAATTGACGCTATCGGTCTCTCAGCCTGCGACGCTCTATAGCTGATCGCTCCTACTTCTTGGTATAGAAAGCCTTCCTACTATCACATATGGAGCACTAAGTGTCTCTGTCCTCTGCCAAAGTTTCGAAAAGATTGAAGGGAAAATTGCAGCCTTTAAAGGTGAGCTTGATGCAGTCTATGTAATCTTTCTTCGGGCAGCTATCATTTCGTCGGCCGTAAGTGAGCTGACCGAAAAGAAAAGCCCTCGAGGTAGTCTGTTTGAGAGCATCCGGGTGGCGTGGCCCAAACGTCGAAGCTGATAACGGATAAGGAGTGACTCCTAAGGGGAAACTCCAGCTCTCCTACGGATCTCTAAATGGGGCATCTTGAGCAACCAATGGAAACCGAGGATCTTCTACAGTCGTCTGATGTGAAATAACTCTAACAATCTTATGTGATATAGAACCCATGCCTCGAAACCGTACAGGAGAGTGAGTATACCAGCTGTGTTGTACACATCAACCCTTGTATGTCTCCTGAGACTGATATTGGTGAATATTCGGTCATTTAGGCAGCCAACAAACAGAAGTTGCGAGATCTACGCGGTGCTGAACTTCATTGCTAAGGTTGCAAGATTATAAGAGATTGAAGACAAGGTATGCAACTTTTCTGATATACTTTATACGGATTACGTCGACGATGAAAATAGGAGCATCAGTTGGAGACACGTATGGCAGCATTTCCGTTTTCTTGGTGTTGATAAAGCGGGCAGCTATGTGGTAGGTGTTTGAGACACACAACTGCGTTGAAGTCCGCTGGACGTATCGCTAGCGAATGCAGAATCATCGGCATACAGTAAGTTATAGATGACTTCTTCAGAGGTGTTAGTTTTGCCCTGAAAAATGTTTCAGGTTAAAAAGGCTGCCATCAAAACAGACTGGACAGCATACACATTGTAGATATATTGTGTGTAGATCGGAGAAATGTTCTATTATTAAAGAGGTAGGGCAGCAATATATAAATTTACATAATCCATGTGTGCTTTGCTACAATGGTGGAAATCAAAATCTAGGATCGTGAAAATCAGAAACGGAGAGGATAGAGGAATCGGGGAGATTATTGTATAGTTTTTACGTCAAGTTATAGTTGTTTTGGAGTTTTGTTCTTGTTAGAAACTTAAATTTTCATTGTTGATACTAATTCAGCAATGACAGTTATGATCTTAAAATATCAGTCTATTCAAAATCTCTACATCAAGTGTCTATTCACGCTTACGAACATAGAACACATTGCATGTGTGTGTTTTATTTGAAAAAAGTAAATTAGCTAAATATGAAGCCATTTTAAAGGACCCAGAACCTAAATTGATCATTCTACTGAATATTCATACTTAAAACAGAATCTGTAATTGTATCAGACTCAGCAATATTATTGAAATCGTCCCGTTAATTGTGAATTATATTTCTTGTATTCAACGCTGAAGACTAGTAACTCGTTTAGGTCTAAGCCCTGATTTAATTTGAATTCTATTGGATTTACTTTAGAGATTTGCATAAATAACATATTACTTTCTCAGGCACACATTTCTAAATATTTTGCCAAAATTAGACGAATATTGCTATTACATTTTTGTCTGGATTTTTTTTCTTATTTTTCAAATGTTTCTTATTAATTAGGGATATTCATTTAACATGGCTTGAATAATTCCTCCAAATTTGCCCCGGGGAGGATCACATTGGACAAAATTGCTATGCTCAAAGATATATAATTTCAAAAAACATAGATTTATAATCCCATTAGGAAATTAGTTAATTTTTACATATATGCAGTCAAATACATACATGTTTATACACAAGCACAAGCATATATATACATATATATATATATATATATATATATATATATATATATATATATTACTCAGACCCTATGTACTGTTCATAACTTTGTGAGCATATGTAATATATATATACTAGCATGGGTGCCCGGCGTTGCCCGGGTGTTTGGAGGTGTATGCTGAGCAAAAAAAAAGGGGGTAATTTTTTAAACTTTGACCCCTATTATGACCCCTGAAAATTTATTGTTTTGGGCTCAAATCAAGTTATTAAGTTAGATCCATGTCCACGGAAGCTATATCTAAAATTTAAAGTGTGTAGACCCAAAATTGTCGGAGAAGTTTGGTAGAGTTCTCAAAGCTCAAATCGTTGAACTTTGACCCCTTAATCGCCAAATTTCTGGCTAAAAACCGATCACATAGATTTTTCCAAATCTCAGTACCCTGTATATCAAATTTCGAGTCTGTAGACTAAAAATTGACAGAGTTATTTCGTAGGGAAATGTACACAGACACACACACACACACACACACTTTCACTTTTATAGATATATAGATTTAAAATTTGAGTCTGACAGAATGACAAAATTATATTGCAAACCGATATATTAAACAAACGAACTTCAAAGAGACAAATGAACACATAAGTAAAAACAATTTGTATTAGAAAACATTTATTATTCCACGTCTTTTTTTTACAGACCTGACGACTGAGGTTCGCTCTTAATAAAAATTGTTTTTTATAGTCTTAATTTTGACTTCCTTTTTCATAAAAAACTAAAAAAAAAAAAATCAAGAAAGAAAAGAAATTTAATTTTATTTTTTCATTAATTTCTTTCTGTGCAAAGCAATTCTTTCAAACTTACTCTGTTTCCAAAATGTTTTTATTTTATTCCCCTCCCCCTTCATTCATTTTCCTCCGCATCCTGGCAAGATTACTGTACACATAGATTCGAAAAAATAGTCAAAAACAAATATATAAATAAATGTTATCAAAGGCAAGATAAGTTACTTTTCTACCTAACTGGATATCTTTTTTGTGTTTTTATTCAATGTAATATATTTATTCAGCTCGAAAAACATACAGTGTTTACCGATGTGTTGGAAAATTCAAGATGGCGTCTCACACCCTCTTTAACACCGTAAGTTTGGGAAAAGGTGTTATAAATAAAAAACTATACAAAATACTATTAAAAACCCGCCGAATATATGTCAACCTATGTCACGGTAACATATATTGAGCGAGTTTTTAACAGTATTTTAACAGGGCACATCGTAAAAACTGACCCATTAATTTTCCTGAAGTAAAAACTATATCGTTTTTAGACTTTTAAAACTGTACATTATAAAAAGAAAACTGTTCGAGTGATTTTTTTTTTTTTTTACATGGGTGTCACCACTTATCAAGGCCCAGAGGCCACTCAAGGATAAGGGTTAATAGGTATACATTAGTCATTGTGATTTTAGCATAGTAAACAGTGGGAATTTTGTAACTTGGATTACTTGAAAAAGAAAACTGTTCGAATGATTGAAAATGAAAACAAAATAACAATGTAAATATAAGAAAAAAACAAAAACAAACGAAGTTTCCGTTTCAGGAACCCGAGTTTAATTTTATGTCGTAATCATTCAACTCGTTAGCGGTTTTATTCAGCGATTAGGGATAACCATACGACATATCTAATGACCAAAGCGATTTTTTTTTAATTTTTTTTTTTTTATTAAAACTAAACCTGTTTAGTTTTAATGAACCAATTTTTTTAAAGCCAACACTTTAGTTATTTTGAGAGCGTGCAACTGCACCCGAAAGGTTGATTAGGAAACTCCAAATCCTTTTATGACTCGGAAAAAAGGGCTTTTTATCGGCTTAAATGATAAACTAATGTTAAATATTAGTATTTGCCATCGATTGTGAAATAAAATGAAATCCTGACATTGTGATCATTTTTGCAGGTGTTATGTGCCAAATATTGAAATAGGAATGTTTAAATTCAATTATTGTAATTTAAGTCTTTAATTTTAAAGTCGATTTTATTTATAAAATATCTTTTTAGAAATCAATCTCAAAAACAATCTGAACAATAAATCTCTTTTGTTATGGCTAAGTTTTTGTCAAGGGTAGAAATTATAATAGACAAGTATTCATCCATGATGACATTTTACCGATTTCCTGGTTTACAGGTATTCTTGCTAAATTTCTTCGAAAGAATTGACATAAACAATACTTCAACTAAATACGTATATTTCATGCAATAATGACTTTTATTTCTTCTGACTTTTCCTAAACTAAACATAAAACATCGGTTAGGGTTAGTTTAACATTCTGTAAAAGTACCTTCCGTTTTTTTTTTGTTTGTTTTTTTTTTTGTACTTCTGCAGAGAAGGTAAAAAACCGATAAAAACTGGATATATTTTTCGTGTTTTTATTCAATTTAACATGTTTATTCAGCTCGAAAAGAATACAGTGTTTACCGATGTGTTGGAAAATTCAAGATGGCGTCTCACACATTCTTTAACACCGTAAGTTTGGGAAAAGGTGTTATAAATAAAAAACTATACAAAATACTATTAAAAACCCGCCGAATATATGTCAACCTATGTCACGGTAACATATATTGAGCGAGTTTTTAACAGTATTTTAACCGGTTTTTTATTTATTACACCTTTTTCCAAACTTACCGTGTTAAAGAGAGAATCGGCCGCCATCTTGAATTTTCCAATACATCGGTAAACACTGTATGCTTTTCGAGCTGAATAAACATGTTAAATTGAATAAAAACACGAAAAATTTGCTTTTGATAACATTTATTTGTTATATATTTGTTTTTTTGCAACTTATTCGAATCTATGTGTACAGTAATACAAACCCGAAATGAATTTAAGACCACGAGTGAAATGAGAAAAAGAAGTCAGCGGGTTTGGTTGCCATAACAACGTGACGGTAGTGAACGTGTGTGTGCGCGTATTTCGTGTAGTTTAGTTTCGTATAATAGTTTCGTATTTTTTTTAATTTGTAAATAACAAGTTATTAAAAAATTAAACCCTTCCAAGATGGACAATAAATAAAGCCATAATATTTTATGGTAAAGGTAAGAGCGTAGAAACGATTGTTTTTTAGGAGATGTGATTATTGGATTAACCAATCAGAAATCGTCTGTGGCACACACACATCTCTGTTTTTATAGATATATAGAAGATAGATATAGATATAGATATAGATAGATAGAAGATAGATTAAATGTTAAATAGATTTTGTAAATAGTACAGTTGAAATGATTAGAATATTTCCAATATGTAATAAGGTCGAGGTAATTAGTTAAAGAGATTTAATATAATGTGATATGCAAATGAGCATAAGTCATTCGATATGGGGGTGGTTTGTAGAATAGTATATAAAGAAATTAGGCAAAGATTCTTATGTCTCCTATAACAGAAACATCCTAAATTGGGTTCTAATGTTTCTCTACCAGGAGAGATCTACCCTCTTACCTCCTTTATATTTCGTTGATGGTGGAGAGCTGTACACACAGACAGTAACACACAAACCCTATTACTTTATAAAAATATAGATATATATATATATATATATAGTGCTCCTCACCTTGAGTTGAGCATATTGTGAAGTGAAACACGAATTACCGTTAGCATATAAGCGACGCTCTTTGTGTAAACAAATCGAGCCGAGGTATTTCAGACGATATCAAAACATCGTTAAACTCACTACTCGTTTAAGCAGCCGCCAATAGGGTAATGGTTAGGAGCCTTGACTGTCGTACAAACGGTCGGGTTTCAATCCTGGCTTGAGGTAGTTGCCTGTCTAGCCGCACTGATGAGCTGTGAAACAGCGAAACAGTACTGTATGTGGATGACTATATATATATATATATATATATATATATATATATATTAAAAAGTTTTACCCATGTGCAGGTAACCTACATCTAAAATTTCAAGTGTTTAGACCCAAAATTGGCGGAGGAGTTTGGTAGAGTAAGCAAAGGTTAACTGTTTTAACTTTGATTTCTTGGCAACCAAATTTCCACCCACATCTAATTAAAAAGCTTGCTCATGTCTGAATACATTTTATGTAAAATTTTAAATGTGTAAAACCAAAATTAGCTGAATAGTTTGCTAGAGACCGCAAATATCAAATCGTTTGAACTTTGAACGCTTGGAAGCCATTTAAAATCTTGCTATATCTCTGAATACACTTTATGTAATATTTCATCTTTAGACCAAATACTGGCTGAATAGTTTGCTAGAGACCGCAAAATTTAGACTCAATTTTGACCCCTTAACATAGATTGTTTTCGGCTGAAATCAAATTAAAACGTTGTAGCCCTGTTTAAGTAACCTACCTCTAATATTTTAAGTTTTTAGACCCAACATAGGCAGAGTTTTCAAAGGACAGATTGTTGAACGTGGACCTTTTTATAGCCGAATTTCTGGCCATAACCTAATTTAAAAATTTTTCTTAATCTTAATACCAATTATGTCTAATATATGGTATGTGGACTTAAAATTAACAGGGTAGTTTGTTAGGCAAATTTCCAGACAGACACAGACACACTCAGGGACAATTTCACTGTTATATACAGTAGCGTCAAAAACTAAGGGACAACATTTTATAACCTAATATTTGTTAGAAATATCAACTGTGAAAAGCTGGAATTTATTTAACTGGTAGGTGTTATCATCCACAATAACATACTAAAATTTGAATCATTTGCAAACGATAGAAAAAGAATTATAACAATTATTTATTTATTTTCAAAATAGGAATGTCCAAAAGTCATGAGAAAAATTGAGAAAAACAATGTAAACAGTATGCTATATTCAATTTTTTTGATTTCCTCTAAAGAATAATTCTTACGTAGTCATTTGTTAAGGTTGCATCAGCGGGTAACATGGCGAAACGCCAAAAACTTGATTACCCTGTGAGACAAGGAATTGTGAAGCTACACAAAGAAAAATACATCATTAGAGAAATTTCAGAGAAAGTGACACCTTCCAAGAGTGTTGTAGGCAGGGTTGTTAAATCCTACAATGATACTGGCAAATTAGTTAGTGTTTTTCAAACCGACAGAGCCCGCAAAACCTCGGTAAGAGAAGATCGAGTAATGCAGCATATGTCATTAAAGGACCGTTTTAAGACTTGCACAGAAAGTAAAACGGTTATGAGTAGTACCTCATGTGTTAATGTGTCAATACAAACTGTTCCTAGACGACTGAAACAAATAGGGTTGTTTAATCGAACCCCAGGGAAGAACCACGTGTTAGTTCGAAGAATAAGAAGATGAGATTAGAGTTTGCAATCAATTTGGACGTATGTAAATTGGGCAAAATTATTTTTCAGTTATGAATGCAGGTTTAATTTATTTGGAAATGATGGAAAGAAAACAATGTAAAGAGACGTATTGAAAAAAAAATTAAATGCAAAATGTACTAAGAAAACTGTCAATTTTGGAGGCAGAAGCCTTATATAATTTGTAATTGTTTCAAGCCACGGTACAACGCCACTTGTCCGGTTACAAACTAGTGTAAACGCGCATATCTATAAAAACATTGTTCAATCATACAGTATTCAGGTTTCGATAGGGCTATATTTATGCAAGATAATGCCCCTATGTCACAAGACATGAGTAACCTTACTTAGCAAGCTTTCGAAATTATGGATTGGGCACCCAAAAGTCTTGACTAAAATCCAAAAATAACATCTTTGGAAGACCTTAGGAGTGAAATTATGGAAAGAAATTCCACTAATACGGAGGATTCGTGGGTAAGCTTCAGGAAAGACTTTCATTATTTTTTTAAGAAAACAATCAAATATCATGATGAATAAATTTTAATCCGACAACGAATACTAACCACACGGCACTAAAATATCTATCGGACCGGGTGTTTTTGCAATATATATATATATATATATATATATATATATATATATATATATATATATATATATATATATATATATGTATATATATATATGTATATATATATATATATATATATATATATAAATAAAATTAACTCATTTTTTCCCGTCGGATTTTGACATTAATAGGATTAAAAATCACGATATTTCATGCAAATATAATATGTACAAACGGCAGAACAATATCTGAGGTGTGTTATAGGCTTATTATTTCTCAAATTCCTCGATAATCTTAGATTTCTATACTTTTTCTGCTGAGAAGTCACGGCCAAAATCGGTTAAGATCAATGAAAGTGGTAAAATATTTTCTCTCTAATAAATTCCTCCTCCCCTGCCACCAGTTAACACCGTTTGGGGATCGTTCACAAGGAACAGTTGAGAAGAAAACACCGGTTTGGCTTCGTAGTTTTTCATGTGAAGTTATGTAAAATCACTAAACTAAGCTGCAGTGCTCTGTGGCGTAGTGGTTAGCGTGCTGGACAATTCACATTATATTTTCACGTTCGCACCGACCTACCGTAGTCGTTTTTTTTTCCTAAACAACTGGAATGGACTTTTCTTGGTGGCCGAACTGTTAACGTTGCAGATGTTTTTTTTTTCACACTTTATTTTCCTACTTTTACTAATGACTCCGGGTTTGATCCTTCCTACTTACCTACCATAACATTTTTTAAAACTTCCCCCCCATCCCGGAAACAAACACTCGGGCAACGCCGGGTACCCCCGCTAGTATATATATATATATATATATATATATATATATATATATATATATATATATATATATATATATATATATATATAAACTCCGCGGATTAAGAACTATCCACTTATTTTTTTATTCCTTTTTAAAATTTAAAATTAAATATGTTTTAACTCTTTTTTCAAAGTGTGTTCACACGTTTTATTATCTATTTTCTTACAAATATAAATATATATATATATATATAACTGCCTAATTTACTTACATAAAATTAATATACGAAAGTATAGATTTATGCGTAAACTTTAAGTATTTACTTCAAAAGTGGTCAATACGTAGGTAGAGCTTGTTAGTAAGTTATAAAATGTATATGGCGATTAAGCTACACGGAATATTCCGCGTTTTATCCATTCTACGGGGAATATTCCGTGTAGCTTAATCGCCATATACATTTTATAACTTACTATATGTATATATATATATATATATATATATATATATATATATATATATATATATGTATATATATATAAATACATATAAAACTTTCACGTATAATACACAGAGGCACACATTGGCAAACATGTATATATATATATATATATATATATATATATATATATATATAAGTGTTATATTCCAAAGTTCATGATGTTGAGCATATAAACATGTATTCCTTCAACTACTGTAATAGGAACTGTTCCCAACCGTAAAATAATTTGCTTAATTATTATATAGATTAATTAATCTAATCTGCCGTTAACTTGTCAGAAAAAATAACTACTAAATCCGTATACTGAAAACAATATGTATTTGGACTTGATTACAA
Organism: Euprymna scolopes; assembly: GCF_053919585.1. Taxonomy (NCBI): domain Eukaryota; kingdom Metazoa; phylum Mollusca; class Cephalopoda; order Sepiida; family Sepiolidae; genus Euprymna; species Euprymna scolopes. The sequence goes on from NC_136489.1 coordinate 85,168,806, forward strand.
AGTCCGAAAATTGGATTAGACTTGTACATTCCTTTTTATTTTATATCTTATTAGGTCATTTTGAACGTTCAAGTCAAGTCAGTAACATTTAAATTTCCGTATAAATATAGCTTATTAATTTTTATATACCCTACTAAAAATATGGTGTTCATAATCAATTAAATAATTATTCTGAATTATATATATATATATATATATATATATATATATATATATATATATATATATATATATATACATATATTTACTTAGAAAATATTAATAATTGCTTTATATATGCTATACGTGTATATTTATTTTATTTTTACGAAAATAAGTAGAAAATATACGTATTTTTCCGGTTACTTTATCGAAATAATCGATCCATATATAATTCATTTTATCACTATTGTATTATATGAATAATACTTCTTTTATTGGAAGGTTATACTGTTTCTATTTATCTCATATATGTATTCATTTTAAATTTCCCTTTTGTAATATTTTATTGCAATTTGCTTAAAAACAGTTATAGATCGATAATCCACGTTTATATTTAAATGAGATTTTGCTTTTACCAAACTTAATTATATTAAATGATGTTATATCGTAATTTATTACATTAGTTACCCAATTTGCATTATAAATTTATATCACTTATTGAATTTCATATTAATATTAAAATTATTTCAAGAGAAATTAATATATATTTATGAGTGTATTTCTCAATATTCCAAGTTTACTGAAAATATTCAAATTAACGATGTATTGGTATGCCAGGTAATTATCATACCTTGATTATATTTCATCTAATCTAATTGAATAGATTCAAATATATCCGGACTATATATTGATTTAATTGTATATTAATACATTGAAATTAAATACCATATTTAATTTATTTTATTTCTTCATTGTGAATTCAAAAATAATAATACAGTATTTAATATCATTTACGATAATCCTTGAAATAAACATCATGTTATTGTGATAATTATCGACTTTTATTGTACATCAATCTATTATATGTTCATAAATTTATTTGTAAATTTACATTATATTAAAATTTATATAATGTAATAAAATATTGATTGATTATATATTAATACATTTAAGAATGAATTCATTGATTGGTATAATAATTAAACGAATGATTTTCCGTCACAAAACAGTTGCTATAAACCATTGTGAATTTCAACCTAATTCAAGGAATTAATTATCTGATGCAAGGCATCATGAAAATTGGAATATAGACTTTCATAATTTGTTCATTGCATGATCTGTATTTGCATTGAGCTTCATTACTTAAGTATTAGTATATGAAGAGGAGACATATAATTGAAAAAAAAGCCATCTTTCCACGGAAATATAAGTGTGGGTGAGCATCATTTTTATAAAAATATATATGTATATCTATCTTCTTTTGTTTTTTTTTACATAGGCGTCAGCATTTATCAAGGCCGATAGGCCACTCAAAGATAAGGGTTAAAGAATGTACAGCAGTCAAACGGGCAATATACTAATTAATAGTAATGGAATTTCGGTAAATTTGTTAACTTAAGTGGAACGGCTCATCAGAATCTTGTTCACGTTGGAATTGAAGACAACCATATTATAGACAGCTGGAAAGCATGAAAACGGAAGACAATTCCACAGGCGTGCAGTTCTAAGAAAGAAGCTTTGTTCATGGAATCTTTGTTTAGGTTTAGGCACAGATAAAGAGTGGGGGAATTATTGATAGTGTTTACAGCTATACGAGTGTTTCTTGTGAAAGTTTGGCGAAAGGGGACAATAGATTGAAGCTCAGTCGAATACTTTCCATGAAAATAACGATAAAGCAGAGATAAACTCGCAAAATCTCTTCTGTAAGATAGAGGGTGCAGCGAAGAGAAAAGGACATCTCCCACCAGGCCACGAAGTCTATTTTGAACCATATCAAGGCAGGACAAGTCTTTTCTAGCAGCTCCTGCCCATATGTGGCAACAGTATTTCATCATTGGATTTATCTGGCTCTTATATAGATAGAGAATTGCATCAGCAGTGAGATATCTACTGGATCGATAGAAAGATCCCACCATTTTTCCAGCGGTCTTGGAAACAGATTAGATGTACGTATTCCATTTAAGATCAGGAGAAAAGATCAAGCCCAGAAGCCTGTCAAAACTTTAGGCATCCCCAAGACGAGAGGTGTTCATTTTAATTGATGCCAGATTGGAATCAGAACGCTGATGATGTAAAGATAGAAGTTTGGTCTTAGATGCATAAAAAGTAACCAGCCACTCATTTCCCCATTGTACAACGTGATCAAGATCAGAGGAGAGAGAATCGGAGAGAACTTGGTCGTTTACCGTCTTAGATGTGCTACCTTAGATGGTAGTGTCGTCAGCAAAAATGACTACGAATGATGTAAGGATGTGATTTGAAAGATACTTAATGTAGATCAGGAAAAGAGTTCGGTCCAGGATGGACCCCTGAGGGACTCCAGCATTAATACTGTGAGCTTCTGATTTTTGCTCATCAACTACTACTCTTATGGACCTATCAGAGAGAAATGATTTATTAATTGAGAAGACATTTTCAGCTATACCATAGCTGGAGATCTTGTAGAGTAAACATTTATGGCATACCCTACCAAAGGCTTTTGATATGTCAAGAGCAATTGCCCTACAAAGGTTGCCTCTGTCGAGAGATTCGCTAATCCTATGAAATATAACTGTAAGCAGATCTGCTCTAGATATAGCAGAACGGAAACCATATTGTGTGTCACTAGAAGCTTATTTTTGCTGAGATGGTTGATTACTTCTACGTAGTTCAGGGCAATTTGTGAGAAAAAGGTCTAGGTTACTCGCATACTGGCCGACATTGTCGGGCACACGGGTTGGTTTGCGAACAATCTGAGAGAGGTCATAAGCAATGGAGAATCATGACAGAACCTCCCCAGATCATCAGCCTTGTTTGAGGTGGTCAACCATTCACATTATGAACATTGAAGTCTCCACATACGTGAATGTTAGCTGAAGAATATGCTGATAGAACTTGGTCAATTTTCTCGGATATGCTTTTAAAGATAGTAACTCCGCTGTTATGGGGGCGATAGAGAGTAAATATAAATGTAGTAGTGTGAGCTAGTGCAACTCGGAAGCACATCTAGGGTAAGTTAGGATCTTCTCTGTAGATGCCCCTACCACATGGAAAGCCATCTTTAATATAGGCACATATTCCATACCCATGGCGATCTTAGGGGTCAGATTTGAAAGTTAAGTTAGAGTATCCTTTAATTACGAACTCATTTAGGGAAATAGTCTGCCCAATTCCGGTTTCGCTTAAAAAAAGGTCTGGTTTAGTCTCCTGTAATTGGTCTTCAACCTCTGGCAGGTAGACCCTTGATGTCGGAGAAGGAGGCATTGCAATGGTGGTCTAAATTGGAAGTTTCAGATCCGGGTTTAATCGTGTATTTTTTATTGAAACTTGTCGTGATGGAATTTGGGAGTTTGTGGACTATGTCGGCAGGCTTGCTTAGTGCAGGACAGAGAGGGGAACTTAAGAGAGAAAAGTAACGGAGAATTTTTTTTAGATCATGATAAGGTTAAGCCGTTACAATTACCCACTAATATGGCATCGACATGCCCCACCAGAAGCTACTGGATGGTCCAGAATACATTTACCAAATGGCAATACAATAGCCCCAGTACTTTGCACCTGCTGATAGGACAGCCTCCTTAGTGGTTAATCCAAGGATCGGGTCCCTGACTATCAGGCGGATACCGTCAACCCAGATAAAACGTTTACCTCCAGCACTCTTACTAGTGACATGGCTACAAGGATAGATATAGAAACAGACAATTTTCGCCATCTCTGTCGACTGTTCACGCAAAATACTGCCAACCTAGAATACAGCTTTTCCTTCTCCCTTTGTCAGAAAAATCATCCATTAAAAAAAATGAGGACTGACTGACAAATAAAGAGAAGCGAAAGTAACGGGAGCTCCCGACAACGCTTCCACAAAGCGTTCTCTACTCTCCTTTAAAAATCTATTAAGTATTGTACTTCATAAAGACCAAATGGCATGTTTTTATAAAGAAAAAGGATGGTGTTAGATTCACCTCTCACGACTTAACAATGAATAACATTTCCTAATCCGTTCATGCAATCAACTTGTTAGATATAATAAACATTTATGACGAGAAAACGCTAGCATTAAATAAAACAATCAGGAAATAAAAATATAAATTAAGTACTGAAATAGAGTGTAGTTATTAATATTTGAAATTAAATATAAAAATTAAAATACACTTATCTCATACACTTCGTCTCCAGAGTGCAAACTGATTTGAAAAGAGTTTTAGCTTTTACAATATCAGCGTTCCAAAAAGATGTTTTTAATTTATTTATTTATTTTCTTAATTAACCGTTAAAACAAAAATGTGATCGCTTTCTGAACTTTTACTAGTGACGTTTTAAGAAATTGCGATATAAGAGAACAGCGAGGAGGTATTCTGAACTTCAACTAGTGCCGTTATAAGTAAATCCAACATAAAATGAAAAGAACAAGAATTGAGGGTGGAAGGACAGAAAAATAAAATGGTTGAGTATGCTATCCTTCAGATTAACATGGTAGATATAATAAACATTTATGACGAGAAAAAGCTATCATTAAATAATACAATCAGGAAATAAAAATATCTCTTTTTATCTCTATATAAATAAAATGAACTCATTTTTCCCCTCCGACTTCGACCTTTATAGGACTGCACCTGCTTACATTTGGTGCAGCCGTATCGTTCACAAACTGAATCACGACATCTGCCATATGTTATAGGCTTATTACATATCCAGAACCTCGCTGCTCGGAGTTTCCTATATTCTGTCTGGTGAGAGTCCACTGTAAAAATCGGTTATATTTAATGGAGGTAGTAAAGTAAACTCTCTCTACAAAATTCATCCTTCCACCGCCACTCACTTACACCGTTCCTGGCCGTTCACAGGAGACATTTAAAACCGAACACCGGTTAGAATTTATCTAAAACCTGGACTGGACTTACGCTGAAACGAAGCACGCTTACTTTGCCATAGGTTAGCATTTCCGTTTGGATCTTTCCTTTCCTTCTTTTTTTTCTTTCTTTCTTTCTTTCTTTCTTTCTTTCTTACCTTACGTTGTCTTTTTCGCTTTTTGGGTGATGGTGGTGGGGTTTCTTCCCTATGTTTCTCTTTCTTTCCGTAAACATAAACACAAACTAAACGCTATACGTTATCTTGAATTGTATAACCGAAACGAAACGAAACGGAACGAAACGAAACAACCTGATATTCCAGGTTTTACTTACACTCTATCACTCTACGACTCTTACTTGTGTTTCCAACTCTATTTGTGCCACGTTCCTTTACTTTTTCACCGTACCACTTACCAGACGACATTCAGGTAAATAGACTTATATATGCGGCGATATTCACGTACATGTAGTTCCCTTTTTGTTCTTTTTTCTTGGGCCCGGTTTACGTTACTACACGTTAGCCATGGATCGGGCGATCGCTGTCAGACGATAATACGACTTCTTTTTTTTTTTTTTACTTTTATATTATGCTATCTTTCCACTAATTTCGGAATTCATACTCAGGGGACGGGTGACTTATTACATCAGTGGTTATTTATTTATTACTTTTCATGAAATTTCTTACTTTTTTTCCATTGGTGGAAGTTTAGTTAAACCATTGATACGAAGCCTATCTGAATGTCAGCAGACGACATTCGAATGGGAAGAAACATGAAATACACATACTTTTTTCAGCGTACGATTCTTGGGGTTATTCAATGTTCTTGCATTTTTATTCTTTCCGGTTTGCAGTAGAACCTATCTTTCTCCACTTCTTATTTCGTTCTTTCTTTACTTCATTTTTTTTTGGGGGGGGAGACATCTACCAATGATTTTAACACACATTTTCCATTGCGTCATGTACGAAATTTTACTTTGTTGTTTTTTCCGAACGCCAATATGTTTTGTACTAACTAGGTGTTTTTTTTTTACAATGTCTTAGCACTTCACTAGCAGTGTCAGAAATTTCGTGAAAATAGTGAATAATTCCACCCCATCTTTCCAAGCTTATAACTCCTCGAAAACAAAAAAAAAAGAGTTTTTTTTTTTTTTAAGTTTTTAAACTTCGGACTTTACAGGTAAATTTCTAAGAAAGCGATTTTTTTGCGGTTTTAAATTTGAATATATTATTGATTGACCTTTTCTCTTCAATTTGTGATATATAAAACTCCCCAGCATAAATTAATTATTTACTTTTTAATAGACATTTCAAAATGGGTGACACTTGGGGGGGGCGTGAATTTAAACAAAAACGTTTGTCTAAAATATTATATTCGGTTTATTGAATAAAATTTCACATTGACCCTGAAAATATCGTAAAAACACAATCATTAGAAAAATTTTGATAGATTTTTAAAGTTTAAAAATTGAAAAATATTGAGTTCGGAACATTCATTACTGTTTAAAAAAAAATTTATCTTACTTTTAAAACAACTGTAATAGTTTATTTTGGAAGTATAACCCATAAAGAAAATAAATAACCCACTTTTAACAGAGAAATTTCGGGATTTTTATATTGTATTCGCAGTTTCGTGTTAGGGGTGTCAAAAATTCCTACAAAAATTCTGATACTGCTAGCACTTCACTTTACTAATTAACTCGGAAACAGACCCAGAAAACTTTATTTTTCACGTGTACAAATACTTTTTTCCCCTTTGGCACATAAAGTGTACTCCTTACTCTTTCGAATACAATAGAAAACTCATAGGAAACCTACAAAAAATTTAGGATAAATCGGCTTGCACAACTAAGTCCCTCATTTTTGCCCGCCCAGTTTGGCACAGTTTACATATTTGGGTCCTTCTGTTTGCCGGGGGGGGGGGCGATTATAACTTCCCCAAAACCGGGGTATTGGAAACATCCACAGCAATGTTTTTTTTTCACAGATATTGACCACTACAAGAACTATGATTATTTCCACTTGTTGTCCGCAATAAATAACAAATAAATATACATCATTACCCGTTTATTTCGTTTGCAAAATACAGTCCGATGTTTGCATTTACATAAACTTTACTCCCCTCATATATTATCTACATCGATTCATAATGTGGTAGACTCATACATTTCGTTCATTAATGGAAACGTTGAATTTATTTCTTTCGTCGGTAGAAGAGGAGGGGGGCAATAAAAACATAAACTTAATTCTGTCAGTTTCTTCTTTTTCAGTTGAAAAGGCAATCAAACATCAAAAGTCAAAAATCAAGACCATAGAGCTCATTAGTTGAGTATATAACAATTTTTCACTTTTTACACATTACAATCTTTTATAAAATATGCCACCAAAAAAGACTTCCCTTAGTCGTAATACAACAGCAACCAGAAAAAGAAGTCGACAATGGGAACATTATGAACAGTCTCAGGAAGACACTTCTGGTACTTCCTTGAACGAAAATGCAAATCAGGACTATGGGTCTCATCAAGTTACTTTTGACCCAGACTTATATGAGGCAGACCAGTCACAACCTACGGATATAAACACATATGTGGAACTTAGGGTTGCGCAAAACAGACAGGCTATATTAGAAGCAATGCAGAGACACACATTACGCACAACTGCTCCTAAATCATATTTCTGGTTGCACGAAGGACGTACATATGAGGCTACACGTACTTATCAATTACGCTCAGATGTTCAAATTGGCACATTGAGTAATGGGACACCTTGCAGACAATGCAAAGCAAAGAAATGGAATCGGGAATCGCCAGGTATCTGTTGTTCTGGTGGAAAAGTTATTCTTCCAGATTTAGGTATACCTCCTGAACCATTACGCTCACATATTGATAACAATTCAATTAACTCAACACATTTCTTGAACAACATCCGGAGTTACAATAACTGCTTCAGTATGACAAGCTTCGGTGCTGAACAAATACGTGAAGGAGCCTACATGCCCACATTTAAAGTTTGTGGGCAGATTTCTCATAGACTTGGTGCTTTGCTTCCCATTGATACTGGAAATCCACAGTATCTTCAAATATATTTCATGGATGATGATCAGCAAGAAGCTACGACAAGATGTAATTATGCTCCCAAAACAAAGTTTGACATTGTTCTTGATTTGCAAAATATGCTTCACCGAGAAAATAACTTTATCAAACACTTCAAGATAGCTATGGAGCATGCTCCATGTGATGATTTCAAAGTAGTTATACATGCTGATAAAACTCCAAGACAAGAACATAAACGTTGTTTCAATGTTCCAGATGCACCTGTGGTTGCTGTTGTAATAGTCGGTAAAGAATTTCATCAGCGAGATATCATCTTGCATCGCAGAAACCATCAACTACAGCGTATTGCTGTAACACATTGGGCATATGATGCTTTACAGTACCCAATCATTCATTGGACAGGTCAAGAAGGTTATAATTTCTTTGTATGGCAGACAAATCCTCAAAATAAAGAGTTAGTAATAGGAAAAAAAATATCAGCTAATGCTTTCTACGCATTCCGAATTATGGTCCGTGACGACAGTTTTAATATTCTGATTAACTGTAGGAACCTATTCCAACAATACATAGTTGACATGTATGCTAAAATAGAGCATGAGAGGCTTATCTATATTAAAACTCATCAGAGGGAGCTAAGAGTTGCTGATTACATTCACTTAAGAGATTCTGTAAATATTGACGGCAACATTGAAAATGTGGGCCGTTTGACCATACTACCAGCAACATTTACTGGGGGACCATGATATATGCATGAACGCACACAAGATGCATTGGTCTATGTGAGAAAACATGGAACTGCTGATTTATTTATAACTTTTACCTGCAATTCCAAATGGCCAGAGATTGTTAATGAACTCCTTCCATATCAACAACCACATGATTGGCATGACCTCATAGCAAGAGTTTTTCATCTAAAGCTACGTGTCCTTATGGATTTACTTACAAAAGGAAACATTTTCGGAGTGGTTGTAGCATATATGTACACTGTTGAGTGGCAGAAAAGAGGATTGCCACATGCTCATTGTCTGGTTTGGCTTCAGCAAAAATTGAGATCCTCTGACATAGACTCTGTTATAAGTGCAGAAATTCCTGATCCTGTAACAGATCCAGTTTTACATGATATCATTAGACACAACATGATTCATGGACCATGTTGAACATTAAACAGCTCTGCACCATGTCTCAAAGAAGGAAAATGCTCTAAGAGATATCCAAAGAAATTTTTAAATGAAACTCGGTCAGATCAAAATGGTTACCCATTATATCGACGATTGCCTACTGATGCTGGAGGCTTTGAAACAACAGTTACCCTCCCTGGGAATGCAACGTTTCATGTAGACAACCGATGGGTTGTACCATACAATAAACCCCTTTGTAAGATTTTTAATGCACATATCAATGTCTAATATTGTAATAGTGTAAAATCTATTAAGTACATTTGTAAATATGTAAATAAAGGCAGTGATCAAGCTGTCTTCACATTGGAAAATAATGCTCATGATGAAGTTAAGAGATATGAAACCGGCCGTTATATTTCCACTAATGAAGCCATTTGGAGAATACTTAACTTCCACATACATGCGCATCATCCCACAGTTATTCACCTCGCAGTGCATCTAGAAAATGGACAGCGGGTTTACTTCACTGAAAATAACGCAGCTGATAGAGATGCACATCCACCTCCAACTACTTTTACAGCGTTTTTCAATTTGTGTAAATTCCCGCTTATTATACATGGGACACTTATAATAAAATATTCAAGCGACGCTTACAGGGTAGGTCAGTTCAAGGCTACCCGTGTGTTAAAAAAACTGAAGTTTTGGGCAGGGTATACACCGTGCATCCAAATCATTTTGAATGCTTCTGTTTGAGACTGCTTCTACATCATGTTAGAGGTCCACAGAACTTTAATGATCTAAACAATATTAATGGTCAAATTATGAATACATTCAGAGATGCATGTGCTGCACATGGACTGCTTTATGATGATAACCACTGGGATGCTACATTACAGGAAGCATCTACATCTGCCTTGGCACATAATTTGAGACATTTGTTTGCTATCATGTTAACTACCTATGCAGTATCTTATCCAACACGACTTTGGCATACACACAAAGAAGCATTAAGTGAAGATTTCCTTAGGGAACGCAATCAACATCCTGGGGCTGGTATAACTTTTACAGACAAAATCTTCAATACTGCTCTGGTTCATATTGAAGATATTACATATAAGATGAATGGTAAAACACTGACAGATTTGGGTCTTACCTCACCTGATAGATCTTATACACATCCTATTGTTACTGCTTGGACACGTGAAATTAGCTATCAACCACATGAGCAAGCATCAATTGTTCGGGACGGTATTGCAAAACTAAATAGTGAGCAAATTCATGTTTTTCGAACTGTAGTTAATACTGTTGAAGATCAGCAAGGTGGCCTTATATTCTTTGATACACCAGGAGGAACAGGAAAGACATTTGTTACCAAGTTAATTCTTGCAAAGGTAAGGTCAGAAGGAAAAATAGCTGTAGCTGTGGCATCATCAGGTATTGCAGCAACCCTTCTTCCTGGTGGTAGAACAGCTCACTCCACATTCAAATTGCCATTATCATTAATAAAAGATTCTATTCCAATTTGCCATATAGAACGAGGATCAGATTCAGCTAAAATTTTACAGAATTGTTCCTTGATCATATGGGATGAATGTACAATGGCACATAAAAAGCATTTGAAGCTCTAGATAAAACATTGCGTGATCTCAAGTCACGTGATGTTGTCATGGGTGGCATCACACTTTTATTATCTGGTGACTTCCGACAAACGCTTCCTATTGTTCCACGTGGAAGTCCTGCTGATGAGCTCGATGCTTGCATTAAATTGTCATATTTGTGGAAGTACATCAAGACTGTAACCTTATCTACAAACATGCGTGTCCATCTTAATAGTGACCCATTGGCTGATAAATTTGCTTCCATACTTCTACAAATTGGAGATGGCAAAATTCCAACAGACAAACATGGTAAAATTGTAATTACTTCAAGTATTGGATCAATTGTTTCCTCACTCGCAGAACTTTGTAACAAAGTTTACCCAAATATAGCTGCAAATTATACTAATCCTCAATGGCTAACAGAAAGAGCCATTTTAGCTCCAAAAAATGATATGGTACACATCATCAATGACCAACTACTTGATGAAATTCCAGGTGAGGAACAAATTTACACTTCTCTAGATTCTACTGTAGATAATGACCATGCTGTACAGTACCCTACAGAATTTTTAAATTCCTTGCAATTACCTGGTATGCCACCACACAAATTAAAACTGAAATCTGGATGTCCAATTGTGTTACTCAGAAACATTGATGCTCCACGACTATGCAATGGAGCAAGATTATGTGTAACACGAATGCAACCTCATGTGATAGAAGCAGTCATATTGACTGGTGTAGCTACAGGCGAATTGACATTTATTCCTAGAATACCAATTATTCCATCAGATTCAACAATTCCATTTAAAAGGCTTCAGTTCCCAATAAAATTTTGTTTTGCCATGACAATAAATAAGTCGCAAGGACAAACCTTGGCAGTGGTTGGTCTGAACTTAGCTTCTTCTTGCTTTAGTCACGGACAGTTTTATTTAGGATGTTCACGGGTAGGTTCCCCACACAATCTATATATATATTAGCACCAGAGGGTAGAACATCAAACATTGTGTATCCAAGAGCTTTATACAACTAGGAAAGCCAATTCTCCCTTCTATTATTTATAGTTATTTTTTTGCTGTGAATTATCAGCATGGCAGTCTCATAAGTATTGTCCACACTCCACCCATATTCCTGTCAGGTCAATGTTTTAAAACTCTGATAGGAAATTCTTATGGGAAGTTTCTAATCTTTTTCATTATAGAATGTGTACCTTTTTCTATTAAAATTTAATTTAATACAACCGTTCACTTCTTTCATGTTAAGTTACTTAAAATCACTAAACTCAGTTGCAGTGCTCCGTGGCATAGTGCTAACATGCCGGACAATTCACATTATATTTTCACATTCGCGCTGACCTACCGTAGTCTTTTTTTTTTCATAAACACCTAAAATGGATTTTCTTGTTGGCCGAGTTGTTAACATTGCATGTTTTTTTTTTTTCACACTTAATTTTCCAACTTCGCCCCAATATTCCGGGTTTGATCCTTCCTACTTACCTAACATCACTTTTTATTTATTAAACAATCCCGGGCAACGATTTTTTTAATTCTTTTGTTTTGATTTACTCTAAACCGCACACACCTCGAAACATCCGAGCAACGCCGGGTACCCCTGCTAGTTCCAAATATTTTTACGTTATTTTCAATTTTATTTTAATATTTTCTCAGGATCTTGTTTAAGTGGTTATGCATACACCAAAGTCCCTTTACTATGAACAACAATTAGCTTCCATTTGCTGGCGTATATATATATATATATATATATATATATATATATATATATATATATATATATTGTCAGATCACGCAGTTCAGTAACGTAAAACAGGTAGGTAAATAGGTGAATTCAACATGAATAAAGAGTAAAACAATCCCAAATACACCGAAGATAGAACAGAGAGACGTTCGCTTCACCGGTTGTACAGTTTTAAAAATGAAAAACGCGTTAATAACGGCACAAATTCTCAACGTGCATGACGATGACGATGATAGGTGTTACGAATAGGTGAATTCAACATGAATAAAAGAGTAAAACAATCCCAAATACACAGAAGATAGAATAGAGAGACGTTCGCTTCACCGGTTGTACAGTTTTTAAAATGAAAACACGTTCATAACGGCACAAATCCTCAATGTTCATGACTACGACGATTAATATATATAATATTAATAATAATATTAATATATATATATATATATATGTATATATGTATATATATTATCTCATGTTAACTGTTGCAATCGGTTGTTCTGTGTATCAGCATTCTGATATGATTAAATGTATTTCTTTTTATGCACATTATATGCATCTTACATGATAAAACTTAAAAACATTCGAAGAGATAATTTATAAAAATATATCTATTTCTTAACAAGTGATGTTTATATAAGATCTGTTTCTCAGTAGTGAGTTTTAGAACAAGTAATCAAGGTTGTAATAATCTTGCTTATATTTTAAGTACGATTCCTAGTTGTTATCAGTATTAATTGCCGTCGCCTTATAAGCAATGTGTTTGCACATCCTCGCTGAAACAGTAAGAGTATATAAATACATGCCAGATAGAGGATGAACTATACTAATAATTGTATGATTTTTTTAATATCAAATAACCTTTAGAAAACGCAGGCTCACATTGTAGACAGCCTTAAAATATCCATGAACTTCTCGAGTCTGTCAGTCGATACAAATATGTTGATTGCAAACACCCTTACACGTCAGTTTGCAAACAACTATATCACATATAATAAGAACATTTAATAAAAAAATGAGAGACATGCTATAATAAACCCTCACGTTTTATGAACACTAGTGAGTGGTCCATCTCCACAAATGTTTGTATGAGTATAAGTGGCAGCCATTAAAATGTCTTTAAAAAAGTGTCTTGGCTAGTGATTTGATTAATCATATTTGCGGACCAATTTGTTATGAGTATATGATTTGTATTGCGCATGTGATCACTTATATTTTATACTGGTTTAGTATACCCCAGGACGAAACATATTTGGATAATCACAGAATAGTATAAATCAGATTACCCCTACATTCTCTGACATTGTGTACAGGGTGTATTTCTCTTTTATATCTCAGAATCCTACAATTTAATAAAGAGCGTATAATAAATGATGATGATTACGATGTTGATAATGATGATGATGATTCTTCTGGTGGTATCGCAAGCGATCTCAACTATAAATTCGGTGCTCTGAAAAACAGCTCACGGCTGATTATTTCGTTAAATTTTACATGAAAAATAATAGAACATTATTTCATTTAGTTTTAATATAGGATACAAATGAGGAAGAGCCTCCGTTTGATTTAAATACTCATCTTAAGAACATAGTAAATATGTGATAACAGGATGCGCACGATTTCGGATTGACAAAATATTTTTACCTTTCTTAATGGTATTACAACACACGTGAGACATTGTTTTTCTTCCCTATTTTCACTCACTTTTTAATTGTGACTTTATAACTTTGACAGAAACCTGCATACTACTATTGTTCTTGATTTATTTAATGTGACCTTAACTATAGAATAAATAACACGAACACTATCTATATTTTCCCTCTTTATGAGGAAACAGATGCATTTTTGTTTGGCATGGGAGGGAAATACGACAAGACAAGAAAGATCAACTTGTATTCGAACAGCACAAATATATGTTGCAATCCTCAAAGATTTCTTCTTTTACTTTCTATTCAAAAACGCATATTACGTGTGTTATCAGAACCTATAGCGTACTCTGATCATACCAGTACGTTTTCACTTTCCTGTTATTGTAATGTTTCCTTGCTTCTAAAATTAAGTGCGTATATTAGAATAAAACTGTATGTATATAAATATGTATTAACTGAAAGATTTGTATAAGGTTTGAAATCCACACATAAGACAAGATATGTTTCCTTCAATAAAGAAAAAAGAAGTATTTGAAAATTCAGATAAATCACTAATAACCATATCCTTTTAATAGAACTTTTATTATGATTAACAAAATTGATTCATATTAAGTCTGCAATTACATTTCCAACCTTATCACTTTCATATTCACTTGCCTGCACATTCATCAGATGCCTCGAGAAGGTGTATATGTTTTTTTATTCTTTTTTATATCAATTTCCTCTTTTTTTTCTTTCGTTTTTAAATTATTCAAACTCACGTTTCAATTGAAAAGCAATAAAAAAGAAGCGTACACATTCACTTCCACCTGTTCCCCCGCAGTCGAAGAATCAGTCACTCCTATTCAAATATTCACACACAATTCTTCGTTTAATAAAATGTTTAAATATTAAAGGCTTAATAAACGAGGAGAGTCTTTATTTCTTCATGGTCTAGCAAAATGATTTGCCTTTCAATGAGGAAATAGAGTGAAATAAAATGTATTACTCTCGTACATAATTTAAAGTGTTTGGCTCCGTTTAATCAACCCTTAAGAACAACTTGAGACTGATATTGATTTTTGAAAAACGTAATTTTAATGAAATTCATAAAAAAAACTTATTTATTATCACTAGTTGAAATATACGGCTACACCAGGTACCAGATGTTAACCTTAAAACATTGACTACGCTAACATGTTTAATATAGTCTGTATTTATTGAAAATGTATTATAAATATTCATTCAATAGTGGGTATTCCACAGATCATCATCAAATATGGATTATTGACAAAGACGAGTGGTGTTCAGTGAAATCTGGATGGCAACAACTCTTCCCGGAGTTTTAGTAATCCCCACCAATTTTGGCAACTTTTGCAAATGAATTTTCGCTATCACAACAGTCGCTTTCATTTGATTACTCGCTTATATTAACTATTGGTCTTCACTGGAACTTGGATGGGAATAAGCTTATCCAACGGCTCACTCCGCACTAATCCAGTGGAGATCTGGCAAGTGCTTTCAGACCTCCTCTTTTCTTCCTCATTGACCGATCGAAATTTGGGGGTAGGGACGATGATGGGCTGGAGAACGTAAGAGAGATTGGAAATGGGGAAGATGAAAGAAGGTGGGAGGTATGAAGGGGGTTGTCAGTCTACAATTTGTAGCTTCGGTTTTGATTTGATTTTTGTTTTATTTCTCTTGGAATTTCTATATTCCCGGTTGGCAATTGTCACTCGTGTATATCAAGTTTTGTATTCGAGGATGTTCTTAAAGATGTTCGCTCTTTTCAGCATTACGATCCGTCTCAGTCTGGGTCCTTCATTCCCATATCTTCTACTCTTGTTTCCAAGTTCATTTAAACTGTTCTTCATGATCCTAGAATTATAAGTATTATGTTGATTCTCTTCAGGTACCATACTCCTTTTAGTTCTCTGTCAAGTTCTTCATATCTGTTTCTCTTTGCTCTTCACCCTCGGAACTGTTCAGACAGAAAAATTCTACAATTTGCAGATTCTTTTGTTGTTGTTGATTATTATGACGCCCGGTCTTCTGGCTTGGATTGATTAATCTGTTTATATCTAATATCCTAAAATAATTTGTGGTTTTCATTTTCAAGTATAGTTTCCGGCTTGTGTTTGAACCATTTCTTTTTTTTTAATTTATTATTATTATTATTATTATTATTATTATTATTATTATTATTATTATTATTATTATGTAGAAACAAAACATTATCATACTATGCATTATCAGTGATATCGTAATGAACAATAGTAAGTCTATGCTGCGCAAAGTTTTCCGTAGATTGCTCAGCCTTCATGTAGAGGACATGATACTAGCTTTTTCCGGTTTTTGCATTATCTTTCAGGCCTATATTATATTATGCATTGCACAAATCGAAGCTGATTTAACCATTTTTAAAATCGACATATTTTTTTTATTTCTACAATTTTCACTTTTCATTTATAAATTGTTTTCATTAGTTTTCACATGCGCCATCTTCAGAGAATAGTAAATGATAATAACCAATTATATATCTTGAAGCCAAAGTAACAAGTTATTTTTAAGATTTCAAGTATTCTCTAACTCTTTCGATCATCTTTGCAAATGGTATCGAGTGATAGTTACGTTCACTTACCATTAATTACTTGTTACATTATTTTTACTATTAGTATTTGAATGTGACGTGACCGTCCCGGTATGCGATTAGGCTCCCCACCAGCTGGGGTCAAGACTCACAAAATGCTGAGAAGCCGGGCAGACTTGCTTTCTTTTTATAAAGCACAATATTAAGATCTTAGTAATTGTCAACTTTCTCCTTTTTTTCTTCATATTTACACTGGTGGAACTGCTATATTAATTATCATTAATTTTAATTCCTTTTACAACATTACAGAAGCTGGTTTCTTTGCTTCAATACCATTATCACATAAGGTATTATTATTCCACAATAATTTCACAGTAAAACTCTCTTTCACCCCCCATTAAAACCATGCTCGTCTATTTTGCTCGTCATTTCAACAATTATTTTCTTGTTTATATATCAAGAAACCTTTTTCACTGTATTATCATGCCACCTCTTGTGCCCTTTTGAGTCAATTTCTCACAACTACTGACAAATTGTACATTCCAACCTTTCTGCCTTCACAGTCGACATATGCAGTTTTTAGCAGTTTTATTTATGTAATAATTTACATAATTAGTCCTGGGCCAATTCGGCACATATTATGACGTCATCGTCTTCGGCCCATATTAATGGGGCCGTCTGAAAATTCCAGTGACATTTTGATAATCATCGTCAGTTATTTTCATTTCGAAGTACCTCTGGTAGATTTCTACTTAATTGGCCATGTGTTTTCTCTTAATCTACTGTCTTTCTGTTTGGTTCATTCATTGCCTTTAATTACGTGCATTTTACTTGTTCACTGTCTTATAATTTTTTAAAAATTCGACGAACTATTTATAAGTTTCTTCTTACAGTTATACATATAAAGTCATTTTATTTTGATTCAATAATAGCCGCCTCCTATGAAATTATAGCTATTTATAGATATCCATCCTCGCTCCTGATGGTAAAATCTAGCAGTAAAGTCTGGTTTACTAATGTAGATAGCTGCAAACAATGGAATTTTTTCGACGCCGATCCGGACTGCACCCGTAGGTCCAACAGTGATGACCTGAATGTTTTTATTACATCGACCCCTAACAACAGATTTAATCCCAGTGGTTTACCACGTACGACCAAGACATCGATCATAATGTCTTCTCTTCTCCAGCAAGCGCGAGATGAGCCTGTTATACGGACGTCCACTTTTGCTGTCTTCCTAGACCGACATTAATTCGCATCTAATATTCTTCTTCTTCTTCTTCTTCTTCTTCTTCTTCTTCTTCTTCTTCTTCTTGACACAAAATCACGATTACATTCCGACCCTCTCGCAAAAAGAAAGTCTTTATATACAGACTTTTTTTATTGCGAACGTACCAAAATTTGCATATCTTTCTTCCCTTTCCCACTTTTCTGGACGGATTCCGAGTTCGAATGACAGTGATTCTTGTGCACGTCTAGGTGTATCAGAATTTTTGTAGGAATTTTTGATACCCCCCTAACACGAAACTGCGAATAAAATATAAAAATCTCGTAATTTCTCCGATAAATGCGGGTTATTTATTTTCTTTATGGATTATACTTCCAAAATAATCTATTAAAGTTGTTTGAAAAGTAATAGAAATATCAGTAATGAATTTTCCGAACTCAATATTTTTCAATTTTTAAACTTTAAAAATCTATCAAAATTTTTCTATTGATTCTATGTTTACGATATTTTCAGGGTCAATGTCAAATTTCATGGTCTTTTCAATAAACCGAATATAATATTTTAGACAAACGTTTTTTTTTTAATCCACGCCCCCCCCCCCATTTTCAAGTTTCTATTAAAAAGTAAATAATTAATTTATGGTTCAAAGTCTTATATATCACAAATTGAAGAGGAAAGGTCAATAAATAATATATTCAAATTTAAAACAAAAAAACCCCGTTTTTTAGAAATTTACCTGTATAGTCCGAAGTTTAAAACCTTTTTTTAAAAAAAAACACATTGTTTTTTTTGTTTTTTTTTAATGAAACCTTGGTCCATGCTCCTTTAATTGACAAAAGAATTAGGGCTTCAATTACATTTTTCGAGGAGTTATATCTTGGAAAGATGGGGTGGAATTATTCACTATTTTCACGAAATTTCTGATATACCTAGTGCACGTCATGTTGTAACCTCAGTATTATTTAGTTCCGCTACAACTATCTTCTTGTTAAATACTATGTTGTTTGTTTCCTAGCTTGAGTGGCATAATAGATCCAAGGAATGTCATGGAGTCTGAGAGGGGTGATGAGAGCGATATAAGAAGTTAGAAAGTCAGAAAACGAGAGCTATTGGCCAAATAAAGAATATCATGGATAAAAACAGTCGCATGTCCATAAAATAAAGTGGTCAGTTTGATGTAAGTGTGGGTACTGTACACACAAATATTTCCGAGCACCTAAAGATGGGAAAGATTTGCGCGAATGCACCAGTTAACAACTCCATCTTCGTCAGAGACAGTTTGATCAACGTAGGATTCAAGACAGTTCGTCACTGTCCCTACATTTCAGACATTCGTCCCTGTGACTTTTCGTTATTCCCAAACCCAAAGGAAAACCTTAGACGCTGTCGTTTTGAGACACTTAAGGAGATAAAAGATGCTATAAGGAAAGGCATTGACACGCTTTCACAATAGGTATTATATGGGACCTTTAAGTTGTTGAAATGGTACAACAAGTGCATTGAAGGCGACTAGAGTTGTGTCTGTGTACTACCAATAAAATTTACCATACGAAAAACTCTGGCAACTTATTTAATGCACACCGTAGCTCTGCGTATTTTAATATCGGTTATGTACTCTCTATCAGCAGTCAATTTAAGTATCTATGTTTTCATTGCATTTTCAAATTGATAATACTGTCTTGTATTTTTCACATTCTCAGGTATTCTATTAACCATGCTTAAGGAGTCCTGTTTTGTATTTTATTCATGCTAAGGCTAATTTCTTTTTCTTTTTTTTTACCTCCTTCAGGATCGTATGATCTTTTCTTTTTGGCATCTTACCGTTTTCTATGTGTGTAGTCTGCACGTATAAGGAATTATATATTTTTAATCAGTTTTGCTGATAATTTTTGTAACTATTTCCACATTGAAAGCAAACGTTTTATATGCCTATAGTTGGTCGAAATGGTTTCTTTTTCTGCGTTTTTTTTTTAAATAGTGTTATTTTTTTTCTTCCAGGGCAGTTTTATTCAAATCGTACAAATATTGTATTTCTATGAATTTACATATTTCACTAGTATACCCTCTAATACAGAGTCATGAATACTATCCAACCGAATAGTTTCATTTAATAATGATCACTGGTTTTCTGCGACACGACTAATGATTCGCTTTTATATTTTAATCCTTAAAAATAAACAGCGAACAGTAATCTATGTCGTTATAGAAACGCATTGCTCTACGTTGTGCATTGTCCGTAATTGTTCAATTACAAATCTCTGCTTTCATTTTAATGTTCATTTTTTTGTTGCAGTAGCCTACATATTATTATTATTTACTTAACTTCAGCTATTAAATGTATGTCTACAAATGGGTTGACTGCAATTTGATATCAGTACGAGGAGTCTACGTTGATTGAATGAGAGCCAACGAAATTTTCGTCCTTCAATTCTTTTCCTGTCAACGAAAGCGGTAAACTCGAGCATTTCTTACTCAAATCGATAAATACCCTACGTTCGTCTGGAAGTTACCGCGATGCAGCGGAAGTTAGTTTCACATGACTCCCTATAGTTTATACTCCACACTACACTCTAGTCTTCATTGCATTATAAATAATCTATTTGAATTAAAATATAACATTTTTAAAAAGTATCATGCTTCGGTTGTTCTATTATCAGAAACAGTAAGTTCGAATCCGACTCGATCTAATCAAAGAACCTTCTCTACATTGTATACGTGCAACCTATTTACTTGTGCAATCATTAATAATCCAAAACGCCCTTTAAAGTAAAGCTGTATTAGGGTGTTAATTTTTTGTCTAAATCGTAATATTTCTACTTTTTTTAAAAGAGTTTCTCGTTTATCGAGTTTTGATACTTCATTGTCGATATCTATCTTAGAACACTACCAGAAGCATTTTCTGAATATATCAACAAAATTGACCGAGCTGTTTTGGAGTCCATAAAAAAGAGTCACGCAACACACACAAACATGAATAAAGTGTATTTTATAAATAATTAAAGGCGATATCTGTCTCACACAATTATGTTTCTGATATTATCCAGATATGAAATAACCTAAAGTGTCTTCAATATCGACAATTCCAAACAGAATGTATCAAATTATGATGGCACTTCACATCTAATAATGTATCAAACATAACGTCCACGAACAAAAACAATTGGCTTGATTTCAAGTTTTTACTTATGCATTTTAGTAGTTGTACGAATTTTTCTAACATTATTTACCATATAAATAATTTTTTATTAGAACGAATATGTGTATCGATGTTCATGTTTAATTGTGTCTTCAGGAATCTAGTGTAAGACGCATGATCATTTTGAAATGACCATGAATTTTGGGTCGGAAAAAAGATATCCACCTAAGCGGAATTTTCTGGAGTGAGGACAAAAATATCAATATGTAGTATCAGAACCAATAGTGTGTTTTGACGTAATGCTTAATACTATCATCCCTCACACACACACACACACACACAAAAAAAAATATATAGTCATACATATAAATATACATATACATATATACATACATATATATATACATATATATACATATATATACATATATATACATATAAACATATATATATATATATTTCTTTTATTAGGGGTAAACAGTTACATATGGTCGCTACAAATATCCATCTGTTTCAGTCAAAGAGACTTCATCAGGCGACCTGGAACCTCACGACGCAAAAGAAAAGCAACCATATTTAATTGTTTACTACTAATGAAAGAAATATTCCGCTCTTTTTATTGAGCACTATTTAACAACCTCGTTGTCTTCATCAGTTTTTACTTTTGAACACATGTGAATACACATATATATATATATATATATATATATATATATATATATATATATATATATATATATATATATATGCTAAATGAACGTTGAGAATCGGTATACAATAAATAAAACCGAGATTTCATCTTATACAAATTTTCTAGGTTTACCACTGTCACATAAAAACAGAAAAATCTATAGTTTTTCGAGACATGTCCGTCTTAAAAAGGAGAGCAGAGTTATATCAAAATAAACTTATAAAATGGGTCTAGTATATAAAACTGAGCAATAAATATGTGTAGAGAACTGTCGGTAGCTACGGATAGAATGAAAGTAATTCAGGTAGGCATGTAATTAAATTATGCATATATATATATATATATATATATATATATATATATATATATATATATATATATATATATCAGTACAACCTTTGTTTTAGTATGATTACATCCAAATAAAGTTACTGGAAAAAACGAAAAACGTTCAAAATTAGAAGTCAATAAATTCCTCTGTAATTTGTGAACAATAAAATATTGTAAATTAAATTATGTTTTTGGCGTAGCGAAAAAGCTTATTCCTCTCTATGTTAGCACTCCTGTTTCACTTTTTGTATTTTATTTGTATAATATCCGTGTCCATACCTTATTACCGTATGATATGTAACTGTTTACCCCTAATAAAAGAAATATATATATGTATATATGTGTATATATGTATATATATGCATATATATATTTGTGTATATATGTATATATATGCGTATATATATGTATGTATATATGTATATGTATGTATGACGTTGCAGTAAATTATCACTAGTATAAAAGTATAGATTGTCTCTTGTGTAGAGCTATTTAGGAATGTGGTTATGCATTCTATTTTATATCGATTTACCGTAGTAAAAATCACCATAGCAATGTACTTCGATCTCTCTCTCTCTCTTTCTTTTTCTCTCCCTTTCTTTATCTACTTGAAACAAAGCGAGACTTTCTTGAATAAAGTTTATTAGTTAGAAAATCCGATCCGTGGATAAGATACGAGTCTGCTGCCTTATGAACTATAATGTTATTATCCTTAATTCTAACGTAAATAAATCCTTGCCAAGCTGTCTACTTAGATAAGCAATCTATATTGTGTAATATTATGCCGACGAAAACGATTGTTTACGGTCGTAACATCAATAATAATGACATATATTATCTCATTTACATAACGTTGAGAAAAAATAACGCCCACCTATATATTGCTGACGAAACCATTATACATGCGCGGAGATAGTGAGAATGCAAATAGCAAATGAATCAATCACCACATTCAGATATTAATTTAGAAAAAAAAAAAAAAAAAAAAAAACCTTTACCCTAAATGAAAATTTTCAGTTCAGGCTTCGGGTAATCAGAAAGTATAATGATTACAATATATGAGAAATTATGCTACCGATAAAAGCATTGGGTTTTTAAGTGTTATAACAACGCTAGTGAACCTCCACTATAGACGCAATTTTACAGATGGGGAAGCTTATGAATACAAAAATGTTAAATAAATATATAAATATTTTATTCCAATAGATTCTGTTTTTTTTCTTTATATGTAAATTACAACCGTATTCTCTGATTGTAAAGAGTTTATTTTTACGATATTGCAGTGTTGCTGGTTTCAACTTGCTAACACCAGAAAAAATATTTTAATGGAGTACGTTAATGTATACATAAAAGATAAATAAAGACATAAATTACTTTATTTACTTTCATTCCAGTAGATTCTGTTTTTGTTATCTTTACATGTAAATTACAATCGTATTCCGTGATTGTCACGTGTTTATTTTTACGATATTTGCTATTCTGCGAGTTTGAACTTCCTGTAATCAAATAAGAAAAAAAATGACCTTTAAAAATCGAAACCAGCCGAATTGAAAAACGCGATCGTTATCATTTAATTAGCATGAGTTAATTAGAAATGTGATTCTTTAGTTTTATCTGATTAAACCTTAAGGTGTTGGCGCTCGAAGGACGCTTCTTTCAGTGTATCAATTCTAAATGCAATCTTTGGATAAAACTATTTCATCAAACGTCACACATTCCACATTATCACGTTTTGATTTCCATTAAATCGATTTTTTCAAATATCAGATATAATGTTGTTCTAATGGCATTTCGTGTTGGTGTGTTTTTTATTTTATGCATTTTTTTAATTTAGTGTTTATTTTCGTTAAAAGAATAAATCGTTGTTATCCTCACGCGGTTAAAATCAATAATTTCTCTAACTCAAATTAATATTTGCTTTCGGCGATTTTTTTTTTGTTAAATTTTGCTTGTTTTAACCCGTTTCCCGCAAAAATTACCATATTTGGTAATGTCACTGAGCTTCAAGGATAGCGCCCGCGATATCTCCTATGAGCGCCATATTTTTATTATTAATTTTTCGAGCTAATCAAGGAAGATAAGTTTTAGTATAGCATCTTACATTCTGACATCAGACAACTAGCAGGTTTCATATTTCATCGAAAATGGCAACACATGACCAACACCTAATAACAACAATGATATCTTTCCTTTATTCACACATCCACACACACACACACACGCGTACGCACGCACACACATACATGTAAACATAATAATCGATAATACTTGCGATCATTCCGTTTAGCCACAGGTGACATTGGATACCCCTGTAAGGGTAGCTACGCGTGTAATTGTGAGGCAAAGCTTGCGTAAGGCCAGCTCCACCTCTCTTGAATCGGCACCGGGTGACTCTACTTGCTAATCTGCTAGACGACTGGAAACATTGTCAGGATATGCAGAGAGCGCATTCAGCCCCTGAGATTTTACAATTGTCAACCATTTTAGAACAGACTAGGCTCAACGCTATGTGACTTCGGTAATTTAAAAAGAACTTCTGTGTCAACCTGAATTATGCCGTATTCGATAATAGTTATTATTGAAATAATTTTTTAAAACCACTTTGTACGTTACGAATATAGAGAGATTTTAACCAATTAACCATTTAAGGGTATGAATATTAAGCTTCAAAATTAATGCAAATTATACGGGCCTTCTGCCGCACTTCACCATTTTAATAGATGACTGTTTAAAATATAATAGGCTTTATTACTTCGTCACACAAGTTAGGTCTAACCACCGTGCAACTAGTAAGAAGTCTGGGTACAATTTTTCCAGACTGTGATCGGAAATTGACTCGTACAACTATTTGAATTATCATTTCATACTGAGTGTATTGGACATAATACGAAAGATATAACTATGCATAGTCGTATTTATTAACATTTTTAAAAGGCATAATTGCCTTATATATTAATGAGGGTAGTTTTAGAACCTTCGCAGAAGTAACTATTTCATATGCAATAATCATACGATAGATAATTAAGGTGTTTCATAGACAGTGTCGACAATAATTTAAAATCAGGACGACTCACAACAGTATCAAGTAAAAATACCCCTTACCTTGTTCTGCAGATAGTAATGTGCAATCATGGAAAACATGAAATCAGATAACAAAAAACATTGTAATACATTTTGCACCAGCAGACAAAATTTAGATAAAATATCTGAGATTCTAACAGGTTTCTACAAAGTGCATTCCCCGTTTTTCGACACATGAATAGTTAACGTCAAATGCAGAGTAAAACTGAACTGTCTGAAACGGTTGATAGTACATTTACCAAAAACTAACAAAACATCATAGCATTGGAAAATTATATAATTATTTTATTTCATCCTTTGTATTTTCAGTTTTACACTTCCCTTTATTTCATACTAACGGGGGTACCCGGCGTTGCCCGAGTGTTTGTTTCCGGGACGGGGGGAGGGGGTTAAAAAATGTTATGGTAGGTAAGTAGGAAGGATCAAACCCGGAGTCATGAGTAAAAGTAGGAAAATAAAGTGTGTAAAAAAAAAACATCTGCAACGTTAACAGTTCGGCCACCAAGAAAAGTCCATTCCAGTTGTTTAGAAAAAAAAAAACAACTACGGTAGGTCGGCGCGAACGTGAAAATATAATGTGAATCGTCCAGCACGCTAACCACTACGCCACAGAGCACTGCAGCTTAGTTTAGTGATTTTAAATAACTTCACATGAAAGAACTACGAAGCCAAACCAGTGTTCTCTTCTCAACTGTTCCTTGTGAACGATCCCCAAACGGTGTTAAGTGGTGGCAGGGGGAGGAGGAATTTATTAGAGAGAAAATATTTTACCACTTTCATTGATCTTAACCGATTTTGGCCGTGACTTCTCAGCAGAAAAAGTATAGAAATCTAAGATTATCGAGGAGTTTGAGAAATAATAAGCCTATAACACTCCTCAGATATTGTTCTGCTGTTTGTGCATATTATATTTGCATGAAATATCTTAATTTTTAATCCTATTAAGGTCAAAATCAGCGGGAAAAATGAGTTCATTTTATTAATATAGAGAAGAAGAGACTAGCCGTACTCGTTAACCGGCGTTGCTCGATTGACGCAATCCCCCTCGCAAAAAAGAAAATGTAGGTTGTTGTCGGTAGGCAACCGACAACCTCCTAATGTAAGGACGGCTTTCGGAATAGACACCACCAACCTCAGCATGTTAAAGACGGCTTTTAGAAATAGACACCTAAACCATGGAAAAGCACTTGTCTCTGCTAAATTGAAATGAAATTTTCGTAACCAACACAGTCGAAAACTTATAACAGTCGCCATGTTTAAGAAAATTGTTGAGGCGAGCGAATATAAAAACTTCACCACACACACAAAAAAAAACAAAGTTATTATCTTATGTATAGAGCGACGCTAATCGGTGATTATGTATATTTTTGATTTTTGATTTTTAGTACGATTGTAGAGGGTGACAACAGTCGATTAATATGTTTTAATTTTGTTTTGTTTTTTAGCGACGCCTATCGGTTAATATGTTTATTTTTTTCAGCACGAGTGTAATTAGTAGAGTTCGATGACAATTAATTAATATGTTTTATCTTGTTTTGTTTTTTTTCTTTTAGTACGATTGTAATCTGCAGAGTGTAATCTGCAGAGTGTGAACGACGCCAATAGATAATATATTAAATTTTGTTGTTTTTTAGTTCGTGTCTGTGTTTTTTTTTTCAGGATCATTTTAATATGTAGAGTGCCAATAAAATCGGCGTATATGTCAAATATTTTTTGTTTATTTATTTTTTATTTTTTTTAGAAGCAAAGCAGTTAATATGTTTAATTTCGTTTGTTTTTATTCCAACGCGATTGTAATCCGGAGAGTGCGCAGACAATCGGTAATTATGCTAAAAAAATTTTAAAGACACAAATCGGTTATTATCTTCAAGTTGTTTTTTTTTAAACACGATTGTAATATGTAGAGTGCGACACACTCGGTTATGTTTATTTACTTGTTTTTTTTTTAGTGATGACAATCGGTTAAATTGTTTAATTTTGTTTTCTTTCTGTTGTTCGTAGCAGGAGTGTTATTGCAGGATTGCGACGCCAATCGCTTAATATAGTCAATTTTGTTGTTGTATTTAGCGACGCTGATTGGTGAATATATTCAATTATTTTCAGCACGATTGTAATCTCCAGAGTGCGAGGACAATATTTAAATATGTGTTATTTTGTTGTTTTTTTAGCGACGCTAATCTTTTAATATGTTTATTTTTTGTTTGTGTGTTTTAGCACGATAGTAATATGTAGAAGGTGATGCTAATTAGTTCATATGTGTAATTTAGTGAGTTTTTATAGCACCATTTTCTTCTATAAAGAGCGATGCCATATTGTATAATTTCTGGCGCGTTCGTTTATTTCTTGGAGAAGTGGATTTCGGAACATATGAATAGTCGGGTATAAGCCAATAAAATTTGGCGGAATTTGGGAAAAAAGAATGTATTATTTTTTTAAATAAAAAGAGTATGTTATATGTATGTAGATAAAAATTACGATGAGTGCAATATAAGCATCACGCAAAATGTAGAATTGTCCCGCTGTAAACTGCTAGCAGTGGGGGGACTAAAGATTTATATAGAAAAACAAAGTCTCATTATTCGGTATATTTTTCAATTTTGATGGTATTGATCCTAGAATTCAATATTACATGTTTTTATAACGAGTTCACGTGTCTAAAATTATGTTTGAGAATTACATAAGACAGTGGCTAAAAAGCTAGTGATTATGAATTAGTATGGTATTTGTTATTGCAAACCTACCATACTTTGGTCCTGAGGGGCATTTCTGCGGTCCAAATATTATATAGGAGATAATCATTTCAGCTAAAACTCCTATGCTTTCTTCTATTACAAATAACGCCATGTTCTTAAACTTGATTAATCCCCTCTAACGTCAAAATAACCCTTGTAACGGCTACACAACCGTATAAATGCATTTGTTTTTCCTTCATCCTTATAATATATACTTTCTCCAACTTACTTGTAGATTTAATTATATTTTCCGTTTCCATACTTATTTATGCTTAACTTTTCGCAGTTTCCGATATTTGTAATCTGCCTCATCCTGTTCTAACGAAATGCCCTGCGATAATATGCATTTATAGCCTCTACTTCAGAATAATGTGTGATTTTATTGAATAAGCAATCGATAGCGTAAAAATAATAATATTATGTCGAAAGTAAAGAGTTCTATGGGGAACTATTGAATGTGCAAACAATTACGGGGACACTAAAATAAAGTTTATTAAGGTTTAAAAAACGATTAAAATAATGGCAACACGAGGGGAAAAACGAGAGAAAAGATTAACAGTTCCCAAAGAGAAACTATGCGTTAGATGTTTCTTTCTGCTGGCACAAAGGTTTCCGCACCGCAATAGAGACAGACTCCAAAATCTTTAAATGGTTTCTGGAGTCCACTCTATGTAGTACCTCGAACGATTCAATTTTATATCTGTCGGCCCAAGTTGTCAATCAAATGCTGGCCAATAGCAGAGTCTAAGGCTGCAGAATGAGGGAGACTACATGAGCCCATCCTCCCTTGTATGATCTTCGATGGAACATGCTGATTCATACGAGTCAAAAGATGCAAAGATGTTTGCCCAACATTACTAGCGTCGCACTGGCATTTAAATATATATATATATATATATATGTGTGTGTGTGTGTGTGTGTGTTTTAAATTTATAATTTATAATTAAATGTTATGCCCAACCCTTATATAAACTTCTAATACCCTAAAATGTTTTCATAAAAGGATTCTATATGCATGCATTAAAAACTATTTGGTATTCATTAAAAAAATATATTGGAAATGAGCGTAGTATTTTAAATTTAACAAACTTTAGAAATTTAACAAATTTAACACTAATATATTCGAAATGAACATAACATTTTTAATTTAAATAATTTAACAAATTTAATAAAAATGCATTTGAAATGAGCATAACATTTTCAATGTTCTGCTCAACCCAACAGTATTTGCGATAGAAAACCCAAAACACAAGAAATATTACGTAGGTATGACTTCCTTAGATTTCAAAACTCGATATTATGACCACAAAAGTACATTAAAAAATTAAAAAAACACCGTATGAAAACAACGCTAGCAAACAAATACTGGGAAGGCAAGGAAAGATGACGTTCGCCAATAGTTGAATGAAAATAGTAAGACAAGCAAACATATGTAGAGACCTAAACGATTCATGTAGATTATGCCTTAATTAAAATTTTCTATCCTCTACTTTAAAGAACCCCACCATCTAATAAACTGTAGGAGAGAAATAGCGAATAACTGTGTTCACACGATAAAATTTACTCTATGATAGAGATGCAAAATAAAAACAATAGAAAATAAACAAATACAAAATTAATAAATAGATAAATAAACATGCATATACTAACACACATATATGGATGTATATATATATATATATACATATATATATGTATATATATATATATATATATATATATATATAAACTAACGTATAAAAAAAATAACCCAGATATAAAACATGTCACGGTACTAGATATCTACGCCAAATAGCCCGCACAAAGAAACGGGTCAACCGGAGGTAAAATGGGTATTTGTCCTGTAATTATCTGCTCATTAGCTTATTTGTAAGAGCGCAGTGGATACTAGAAAGCTGATTGGCTTATTAAAAACTCAATAAAAGGCGCGTATATAAAAACGCAAGACACTCACAAAATTCTCGCATAAGCCTAAAGAATCCTAGAGTGGATGAAACGCGGAATATTCAGTGTAGCTTAATTGATATATATATTTAATAATTTACTAACTAGCTCTATCTATTTAGTGAGCACTGTAGAAGTAAATACTTAAAGTTTACGCATAAATCTATACTTTCGTATATTAATTCTATGTGATTAAATGAAGTAGTTATATATATATATATATATATATATATATATATATATATATATATATATATATATATATATATATATTTCATTGTACAGAAGTTCAGAAAACATTGGCACCGTCGGTTTCAAGCCCAAAATAAAGGTGGGGCGGTTTA
Organism: Euprymna scolopes; assembly: GCF_053919585.1. Classification (NCBI taxonomy): domain Eukaryota; kingdom Metazoa; phylum Mollusca; class Cephalopoda; order Sepiida; family Sepiolidae; genus Euprymna; species Euprymna scolopes. Next base: position 85,198,993 of record NC_136489.1, read on the forward strand.
TGGTAAAACGCAAATAATGTTAGGCTCTCGTCAACCATGTTGTTTGTGTCTGAGAAAAAAAAACAGCCCTGCATTTATTTTTTTTTATAATGATGTTTATTTTTATTTAACTATAGGTTATTCCTATGTCTGCATATATTATTTTATTCTAATATGAATTTTCTAATTTTTTAATTTTTTATTTAATGCACTAGTTGCCATGGTGATCTGTTAAATTAACTGCTACTTAAACTTAAGCCGTTATAAACTACAACAGCGTTTATAAACACAAACACATAATTAATATTTAATAACACCCCCCTCTCATTATATACACTCCTACTACTTTAAATTGCAACGCCCTCTTCCTTCCACTCCCCCATTCTTGTCTAACTCCCCTTCAACTGTTACGATTTCTTCCATTCTTATCTGGTATTAAAATTTAGCCCATCTATGAATTCTGAAGAAGCTGGTCGGATATTTCCTCATCTTCTGAGGATATCTTCCTAGCGGAAACAATATGTAAATTCTTTATGGACTCACAGCGATAAATTTCCTGTATATATATATATATATATATATATATATATATATATATATATATATATATATATATATATATATATATATATATATATATATAGGGGGTGGATGTGTGTGTGTAGCTAGATATCAACACTGTCATTTTTAATTTGATTTAATTCCCTCGTTTATTAATGTAATAAATATGAGTTAAATTATTATTTTTAGTAATATATATTGAGGGAAACCTAATGAATATTGTACACATAACGCCGGACATTATGTTTCTCACAACATGCAAGAAATTAGGCATCACAACCACGAACTTAAGATAAAAAACCACTTCCAGAGTGCATGTAATACAAAGCCTACACTGAGAACAAAACAAATATATGAGACTGCCTCGTCCAAGGTACGGAACCTCGCCATAAAAGCATTTTATGCAAAACAAAACAAAACACACACACACATGTAACAGAAACACATATCGTCTTCCTGATTTCTTACTCAAGTTTATAGATGATATTTTCTTACATTTAAGGAAACCTCTAAAGCCCATAACACAATCTACTGTAAACATCTCTGCCAGTGTTTACAATTCAAACAGCGGAAACTTATCATATCAATCAACAAAGACCAAGTGTTAAAACATATCTACAACCAACAAAACCCATACGCCATCAGTAGACGTCTAAAAAATAATAACACGCAATATATCCCCCAAAAACCACAGTGCACCAACATTGGCAATTTATCGGACGACCAACTTTCAGAAAACGAAACGGTACTGCGAGCAAAAGGACTCTAATTCCGCTCATCCAAAAACCTGAATCCGGTGGACCTGTGCAATGACATGGAAGACTACATCAGAAGAATAAAAGTAACGGAATACACCACAGCAGCCACCAACTCTACCAGGAAATCAAAACCAAAATATTGGGCACCTCCCAATGGACGCAACTTAAACATAAACGCACACAACAACACAATAAAACACATTTAGACACGTTCATCATAGCCAAACTGCACAAAGAAACCCATCATAATATCACAAATGACGAACAGAAGGCCATAAAATCATTACAAAATAATAATCTCATCACCATAAAATCAGCAGCCAAGGGAGGAGTTATCACCATCATAAACACAAATGATTACATAACAGAAGTAAACACACAGCTAGCGAACAGATAATTCTACAATCCACTCCCAGTGATCACAGCAGCATATTCAAATCCGAACGCAACCCGCTAATCAGCAATCTAGATCAAACTATTAGGACAACGGTTGAAAAATTAGTCCCAGAACATCACAATCCGGCTATCTTTTACACTATGCCCAAACTTTATATACTCCCGAAAATAGTCAGCAGCATACTCGCACACGTCCCATGTGAAGACACGGGAAACACTGAAGCATCGATTACCGAATCCACAGGCACATATCACATGGCTAACCTCTCCAGACCCATCCAGCTGGCAGACCTATCTTTTCAGGCCTCTCTGGATACATTGACAGTATCCTCAACCCATTGCTGCCAAACATACCCAGTTATATTAAAGACACGATCCACTTCCTACAGATCCTACACGACATCGGTAAATTACCAAACAATACAATACTCATCACGATGGATATTTCCTCTCTCTACTAGAATATTCAACATGGGGAGGGAATATTCGTGTGCAGGAGTTTTTTACAAACCCATAACTTACAAGACCCCAACATCACACACATATGCAGTATAGAGTACATTCTAACACATAAGAATTTTACATTCTACACACACTTTTACAAATAAAAGGCACAGCAATGAGAATTGAAACGGCTCCCAGCTATTCCAAAATCTTCATGCACAGATTCGAAGAAAAATACATACACATACGCTACCTCAAACGTCATTTGGCCACACGGTAAAAAGACATTGATGGACTTCTTTGAGCATATCAACTGTCATAACAGTACAAAATTCACGATTGAACACTCAACCACACTCATCACATTTTTAGACGTTCTGGGTAACATCTCCAATAAGTATATCACCCCATCTCTACACACAAAACCTAGCAATGGACACAATTACCTACATTTTGAAAGTTGCGACGCAATCGCAACAAAAAAGTCAATTATATACAGCCAATACCTCCTTATTGAAATGATATACACTGACCCATCTGATTCTGACGCGCAAGTAGGCATTTTAATCAACCACTTTCTTCACAGAAACTATCCAGTCAAAATATTAAAAGAAACCACCACCTGAGCATCACACATTAGCAGACACAACCTACTAACATACAAAAACAACAAAACATCCACACGAATACTTATGGTATTTCACTTCAATAATAACACCAAACATTTATACAACCTCATGAAAATGATGTCCAAACAACTACAACAGGACCCCACACTCAACACAATATATAATACACTCCCCATTTGTGTCAAACGACAGTTGCCATACTTAAATTATTTACTCACATCCAGTCAGATTAATCGGCCCCTCAAATCTCAAGGAAACCAACCTTGCAACAAGGTCCAGATGTCTAATATGTACACATATTAACACCAACAGCACATTCACCCCTCCAGGCACCAATATCTATCTCAAACTCCCCCTCTACACTGCAATCTCTCAAATGTATACTGCACCGAATGCACAATAGGCAATTACATGGATGGAAACAGGTCTGGAGTTCTGCCTACCCCTTACCAACCACAAACCTACCATTAGAGACAAATCTACACTGCACCCAATAGCTATAAACTACAAATAAACACCAGATACATCCTCATAGCATCCAATTTTATTGCACAACACGAGAGACAAAATAGGGGGAAAAAACGAATTCTAAAATTCAACACGCACACTTTAGGCCTTAACAAAAACTACTACAAAAGGACTACTCAATGACTACAATTTCTATAATAACAAATATTTTCTATAAACATTTTCTTTAGGACTGAAATGCACGGTGGGATGGGGTAAAACTTTGATTTTCTTTTTCCTCTCTTGCAAAGTCTTTCCGAAACCTTCACATTTTACCTAAAAGTTGTCCTTCTTTATATTATCGTACATATTGGCCTATGTATGTGTATGTGTATGCGTATTATGTACGCATATAGGCATGTAATTATGCGAGTGTATGTGTATATGCACATGAATGTGTATGTACACATCTGTATGTTTATATATATGCATGTGTATGCATATATGTATATATATGCATATGTATATATACATGTATAGGTGGATATATGTATATATGTATGCGTGTATATGTGTGCGTGTGGTTTTTTCAAGACACATATTCTTTAAGTGTTAATTATATTCATATTACCGTATATATATATATGTATTTCTCTAAGACATATACCTCTTTTCCCGCACTCTCTCTCCAACTCTCTCCCTACATTCTCTTATGTAGACTTGTGTATATATGTATAGCTGTGTCTACCTGTAAGTATACGCACTAACATTATGTATGTGCATGTGCATTTGTATATATATATATATATATATATATACATTTGTTTATGTGTATATATGTATACACATATATGCATATACTTGGACATGTGAATATTTGTTTGTGTACGTATGTGTATGTATATATTAATATATAAATAAATAAAATGGAGCGTTTCGTTTCTGTTTTTAAACAGTTGAATTTGGAAACGACGTTTTCTTTCTTCTTTCAAACGAAAACTAACCGTTGATTTACAAATGAATTCATAGCGTCTCTCCTCATAACGTCTTATTTCCTTTGAATTATTACTCTCTCTCTCCCTCCCTCTCTCTCTCTCTCTCTCTCTCTCTCTCTTGGAATAAATAATATCGTTGGAATTCAAAATATTGGAGAGTTAAAGGCGTGTTTCCTCATGTAGATTTAATGTTTAAAATATAATTTTTTTTCTTTTATATGTGTACATGTACTGAGTGCATGTGTGTATAGTCGTACTTATATATATATATATATATATATATATATATATATATATATATATATATACATATACATATGTATTTAAACCTGACGTGGATATACCTCGTCCTCCTTCCTTTCCCCTTTTTGCCCGCGTATGCTCATCACTGTCATTACACTGATGAACACTGAAGAATCGGGCAAAAATATGTACTTGTAAAAAAAATTAAACATTTTTTTTCATATTGTTTTGTAATTCGTGCACCTCACCAATACAAAATGAATAAAGTAAATTTTGAAAGTGTTCATACTTATCGTATTCTTTTTTATACATTGTCATATATGTATATATATATATATACATATATATAGTTATCTATATATGTATATATGTATATATATGTATATATGTATATCTATATATATGTCTCTCTCTCTCTGTATATATATATATATATATATATATATATATATATATATATATATATATATATATATATATATATGCATATAGTTATCTACGGATATATATCTCTTATATATAAAAGCCCCGTCATTAGTTATAAATAAATAGGTGTTCCAGACTCAGATAAAAACAAGATCGTTTACTTTATGAAAGTCCTGGATATATCTATTACGCTACCAGTATGAATTATAAATAGGATATATTATACTTAAAAAAACGATATTTACTACTGAACCGAGATTATGTTTTCATGAGTATTATGTAACCTCCGATGGTAATTTGCGATTTTCTTTACAAGTCTTGTTAAGACAACCTACCTTTCAGAGCATATATTTGACAATCTGTGTCTTCAGATTTTAATTTAAGTGCAACGAGTTCCTTTCAGAGAATGCAATATACCAATAAAGGAACAACAGTAAGGTATCACTTATATCTGATGCATAAATGTATTTCAAATCAAGGTAAAATACTAAATTATAACACCTATGTAATCTTTCGGGGATGCGCTTGTGTGCAATTGCGTTTATGAGATATCGAATTGTATTTTTTTTAATTTGAAAAGCAGAGAAACAAACTTCTAATTACTGTTTGTCGCGAGTAATGCTGTTATATACAACGAATGGTTTCAGATATTGCCACTCGAGATACAATAACATATTATCTTCCTGGCAAGACCTGATTTAAAGTAAAGAGTAGTTCTTTCTGTCTGCGTATATTGCAAGATATTACACCCTGAGATCTTAGGATACTAGAAATACAAACCACTCAACTGTCGGTAGATGATTGAAAGAGAAGTATATTGCATTGTATATTGTATTTGACACGTAGTACAAGAGGGCAAGCGTCAGAAAGAAAGGTCTCTGAACTTTAAGAGGTATGCGTTTATTGAACTATATGAAAGATGTTGTCCGTGCTGTTATTACAAAGAGAAAATTCTAATTATGTCGTATATCCGAAGGGATAATCGCTACAAAGTGTTACTGATATATAAGTTGTGCCGATTTTGACATCGTTGAAAGAAAATAGTAGCTCTGACTTGATGCGATGTTAGTATGGACATTTTACATTGTTATTCCGCATCCGAAAAACATGTCAGACCCAAAAAGACAAATCTACATTTCTAAATTACATTTGAAACGCATTTAAAAAAAACTATTTTCCAAACCGACAATTCCCAAATTAATATTTTCTACTAAAAAATATTTTTATTACAGGTTACCTGGATTCATACAATTCGATTAATATATTCAATATTGGCAACAAAAAATACCACGTTTATCCTGGATATTTACAATAGAAAATGTTGTAAGTATTAAGAGAATAGTTACTGGAAAATATAATTCAGACTGAAAAATACCAAACCAAAATAGAGAGGAATATGAACTATATACGCTATATGTAGTATATTTAGACACAGCAATATTTGATTTTACTATAACTGATAAAACTACTCTGGTTACGTGGTTATTATTTACGGTTTTATGTAATTAGCCAGCAAATATACGTACTTAAATCATTTGGTATACATGTTCAATAATATCCCGTTACATTTACAATTATTTGTTTGCTATTATTATTTTTATTTCATTGATAGTAAAATACTTAACAAGTTTGTTCCTCCTTAAATGATACCCATAATACAACTGTATGTGATATATGTGTAATTTCTAATGATCAAGCACTATGTTGTAAACCTAATGGCAAATCTTCCACTAGAATTCATACAAAATACCTCTATTTTAAGCAGAAACTATATTGTGTCAATTAAATGTTCTCAAATAACAATATTTAGTTAGCAATTATAACTAAACTGTCTAACCACGGGATGCACTCTTCATAATTATCCTACGTTATTAAGCAAACACTAACAAGCCACATAAATTTGAGCAAATATAAAATATTTAAATTCTATGTAAATATGGTACTGGTCAAATGTTGGCACATCTATCGTGATGAAAAATTCCTGTCGCTTTAGTAGAAAGCAAATGTTCGTCAGAATTGCTGTCCTCTTCAGTTTGGTAAACCAACACACAGTAGAACCTTTTTAATTACGATGAGAAAATATATCGAAATGAATTACTCACACACTGTCTACAGATCCTGAACCTCTCTTCTATTGTTGCAAATTTTTATATTAGGGCTTAATTTACATAAACTTTGACAGGATCATTTTGGACGGATAAGCCAAAGGGGTTACGCTTTGATGTGCAAAACCTCGATAAAGGGACGAACAGGTTAATACTACCTATTTAATATTGATAGCTACAGATGCCGAAAAACATTTTATTCTAATTGTTTCGTTTTGTGACCTCTCGAGTTGGAAGTTCTTCTCATAACGCTGTTTTGAAGATCGAGCAAAAATGGCATGTATCATAAACAGATATTCTGCTGTACAGTTCATCATTCATCTATCCCCTTAAGTTTAAGTGGAAATAATCATATTTTAGGATGAAAAATATAGAAATCCTCGCCTATTATTTCTGCAATCGTCTACTCATTTTTATTTTTTTATGCAGTTAAAATCCTATCTATCACTATCCGATGTTTTTTTTTTCTTTCTAGAAATGTATGTAACCAAATATATACGTGTGCGTGCGTGTGGGTATATGTATAGGACACGCTCTGGGTTTTCGAATATACTCTTTATATAATCGTTTGGAAATAATAACATTTCTTATCGATGTTTCATGTTTTTAACCGCTACCAAGCACATTTATCTGATTACTATTTTAAAATATTGGCATACACTCCTGGATACCTCTCAACAACCCCACTCAATACAGTGCATCCGTGTTTTTCGGGAATTTTTTGGATGTTGTATCTATATATGTTCATCATTGCTCCATAAACTGTCGGACATATAAACTTTACGAAATATAAAAAACAAATGCAAATGAAAATTTATTATTATTAGCTTACTATAATTCATCTATTTCACCCAATACGTCTATATAAATTCTAGGAATATATAAATAGACGAACTTACACATTTTAAAGTTATGTTTTAATAAATATACTCTTAATCCTCTTCATAAAAGTTATATCTCTTAACCAAGAATTCAGGTGAAAAGTCATCTCCCTCTCAGTACAGACCAATAAGTCTCCTGTGTGTCATGAGTAAGTTGTTGGAATCCATATTAAATAAGGAAGTAGTTAACCACCTCAACAGACACAGCCGTCTTAGTGACATGCAATATGGTTTCCGTTCTGCAAGATCTACAGCAGATGTGCAAACGGTTATATCACAAAGGATTAGTGAATGTCTTGAAAAAGGTTTCCTTTCCAGGGCAATTGTTCTTGACATATTGAAGGTATTCGATAAGGTATGCCATAAGGGCTTACTTCACAAGATTTCAAGCTACGGTATTACTGGAAATGTTTTCTCAATCATTAAATCATTTCTCTCTGATAGGGGCATAAGAGTAGTGGTTGAGGGGCAGAAATAAGCGGCCCACAGTATTAATGCTGGAGCCCCCTAGGGGTCCATTCCGGGCCCAACTCTCTTCCTGATCTACATCAATGATCTCCCAAAACACATACTTAAATCATTCGTTGACATCTATGCTAATGACACGATCATCTATGGCAACACATCAACGGCCGTAAATGACAAGGTTCTCTCTAATTCTCTCTCCTCTGATCTTGGGCGCGTGGTACAATGCGGGAAGAGGTGGCTGGACACTTTTAATGCATCCAAAACCAAGCTTCTATCTTTACATCATCAACGGCCCTGTCGGTGGGGCATCAGAATACGCCGACTGCCCCCCTGCAACGGGTAAAAGTCCCTCAATGGGGATCCTGGATATGACCTTAAACTATATCCAGTGGTGAGGCCCCAGCTTGTGTGCTTTGGGGAGTGTGAAGCCACCCTTTAATTACCACTGCTCCCAGGTCCACTCTGACCGGGAGTGGTAGTATCTGTTAGGGTCCCAACTATGGGTGTAATAGAAACCAACGTGAAAACAACAAATATATTCTATTAAAGAATTTTTCTTCAAAATCTTTGGATTCGGCATTAAATAACCCGGAAAGTGTTGATATGCCGTAAAACGAAAGCAACCAACCAACCAACCAACATCATCAACGCTCTGATCCTCATCTGGCATCAATTGAAATGGATGGCGCTCGTCTTGGGGAGGCTCCATGTTTTGACAAGCTTCTGGGCTTGACCTTTACTCCTAATCTGAAATGGAACACGTACATGAAATCTGTTGCCAGGGACGCTGGAAAAATGGTGGCATCCGTCTACCGCTCCAGAAGATATCTCACTACTGGTGCAATTCTCTATCTGTATAAAAGCCAAGTACGTCCAAGGACGGAGTACTGCTGCCACATCTGGGCAGGAGCTGCTAAAGACAGCCTATCCTGCCTTGACAGAGTACAAAATAGATATCCTGGTTTAGTTGAGGATGCCCTTTTCTCTTCCCTGCAACCTCTCTCCCACAGAAGAGACGTTGCGAGCCTGTCTTTGTTTTATCGTTATCTCCATGGCAAATGCTCGTCTGAGCTCTTATCCCTCGTCCACCCCCTCGCCAATCTTTCACGAGAAACACCCGTCTGGCTGAAATTACTGTCAATAATTTTCCCCACTCTTTATATGTGCCTAAATCAAAACGTAGATTCCATGAGCAAAGTTTCTTTCTTAGAACTGCATGCCAGTGGAACTTTCTGCTGCTTGCCTGTTTCCCATCTTACTACAACTTGGACGTCTGCAAGTCAAACACAAACATTTCCTGACAAACCGCCCCCTTAAGTAATCCACTCTATCAAATATAATGATTACTATAATACTATCTCACTGATTACTGTACACGCAATAACCATTATCCCTGAGTGGCATTCGGGCCTTGATAAGTGGTGATCCCCATGTTAAAAAAAGTAATATGAATTTCTATACCGTTATAAACTTAATCTTTTGTAACAAAGCAATGTGTTCTAGATAATATTTATGTTGAAAAAGAATGACCAGCCTCCTTTATTTTCAAAGATCTTATATGACGTTAGTTATTATTATTATTAACTTTTATCCTCGAGGGGCCTACGGGCCTTGATAGGTAGTGACTCTTTTGTGAAAAAAATCTTGTAAAACCTAGGTTGAAATCGAATCACTATACAGGATAACTATTGTGTACCGTCTCCAAAGATGAACAACCTTTCTTATATATATTTGTGAACTGAATTAGTACTCCCTTTTGTCACTTCAAGTGTAAATAAAAAAAACATGAATTACCTCAAATAAAATAAGGGTAAACTTTATTCAGTTGGTATTTATTTGTAATGCTGCGCTTAGCTATATGTAGTGTATTTTTCTGGTGTTTTAGAAAAGGCCAAAAACAAGCAAATATGACGTTGAACTCGCGGAAAAATGGCGAATAAATCATGAATAGATTACCAATTCGCATTTGCTAACTCGACAATCGCATATTCGGGATGGAATTGGAAAACATAAGTTGACGAAGAAAATATATATCACCAGTTCAAAGGAATATAAAATGTATTATATTTTGGAATTCTTTTGCGATGAATCTTCAAAATTTGTGTATTTATTTATTTTGTGGGCAGTTTTCCTCGTCTTCATAGTTGTTGTTTTAGAACGGTCTGACCGACTAATCCTCCGAACTTCCTCATTATTAACTACGCGATTTAATGCAACCGTATGAGAATACTGAGGCATTGCAAATATATTAAGAAATTGCTGTCTTCCATGTTTTGCTTTCTTGGCACATTTGGTCAACATATCCTCTGGCCTGCTTGTAAGATTGATATGCTATACTCAGATAATGCTCAGCTGGAACTGTAGAGAATCAACAGCTCTACTCTCAACGTCATAGACGTAAGCAATACGAATAAAGCAAGGTAAAACGCAGCATATTATTACTATACGTCTCGTCTTAAACTTTCTAATCCACTAAACTATTAGGTCCTTATGAAAAAAAAAGTCGTTTAGAAAATGTTCTTTAATTTAATTAATTGATTATATTGTACGTTATTTAACAGGATAGTTGAATAATAAGTATTAAGATCAAGTTTGTATATTTATAGCTTTCGTTAGACGTTTACTCATCATACAATATGAATATAGACATATAAATTTCAAGAATTTAAATCAATAAAAGTCAGCAACTACTGAGGAAAATCAGTTTAAAAATCAATATTTTTTTAGCCAATAATAGTGTAACACGTGCTTATATATATATATATATATATATATATATATATATATATATATATAGAGAGAGAGAGAGAGAGAGAGAAGAGAAAGATAGATAGATAAATACATAGATATAGTCGCATATCTCATTAAGTTTAAAATAATTGCTTTTTAAATATATAAATTGAATATGGTATATTTAAAAATAAATAATTAGATATGTTAATTGATTTTTTAATATGAAAAGACACGAATACATAATAATAAAGACATAATGAAACTGTGTAAAATAAGTAACAAAAGAAACAAATTTTAATATAACTGCAGTAATTGATGAAGTTTTTTTACAAATAAAGTTATACGTGGTGCCGAACATCATGGTGTGTGGTTCTAGAATAGGAGTAGTTGATTCGTTTTTCTACCTTAGTAGTTATCTATCGAGGCATGGGTCTTTACGGGGAGCTGGAAAATGGCAATAACACACGTATTTTTACGGGGAGCTGGAAAATGGCAATAACACACGTATTTGAAAAGGTTCAGGGATTCTACAAAAATAATTCGAAAATCTTACAAATCGGCATCGACACATGGGAAGATCTTATTCTGCAAAGGTCGAAGTAGCAAAGGCTTGTACGTGAAAGTTGGGATGTTCCAGAGAAAAGAAAGCAGGCACACAGCAATCTGACGCGAACGCTTCGCAAAGGTTTAATTGATAAACTTAACCATGACACACAGAGCCGGAAATGCAACACTTGTGAACGAGTGCTTTTGTCAAAAGCTGGCTACGTCAAACACCTTAAGTCGCACAAAACACATGTTTATGTCAACCTTGCACCTATAATCCGACCCAAACCATCTGTTTAAGATGCAGTAAGATATGCATGTCTGCTGCTGGTTTGAGAAGACGTGTGATTGTCTATAGGAATACCCTTCAACCACCAGAGGAATCAACTCAGTAGAAATTGCTCAATTTTTACGTCACATCTGCTTCAAACTGGGCAAATCTACGACGGGAGTGCAGAGTCATCTGAGAGGGCATGGACGACGAGATTGGGAGAACTCAGTATGACGGTAATCATCTGGAAAGATGCAGCAATCATTATATATATATATATATATATATACATATATATATACATATATATATATGCTTCATTTAATCACATAAGTTAATATACGAAAGTATAATTTTATGCGTAAGCGTTAAGCATTTTCTTCAACAGTGCTCAATACATACGTAGAGATAGGTAGTAATTTATGAAATATACATGGCAATGAAGCTACATAAAATATTTCGCGTTTCATCCAAGCTAAACTTCCTCAGGCTAATGTGAAAAGTTTTGGTTGTCTCGCTTTTTTATATACGCACATTCTATTGCGTGTTAGTTAGCCAATCAGCTTTCTAGTTTCCACCGCACCTTTCTTAATCACAAAATGAACAGGCACTCATAGGACTAAGGTCCAGTTGACCTCCTGTTCAACCCTCCCTTCTCATGTGATATTTACGCGAGGAGCGTAGATATCTTGTGTTCTGACCCATTTAAAAACCTAGGTGTAGTTAAGGGTGTGTGTTCTTTATATTATGTTTGTTTCCATGCGTATATATATATATATATATATATATATATATATATATATATATATATGATTATTTATTTATATATGTTTATTTTATTTATTTATTTTCTACTGTTATTGTTAATTTTAAAATTATTTTGTATTGCTATCCTATAGTAAGGCTTATTCTGTTTAATAGATGTGGGCGTTATTGAAAGAATATGATAGCAATTTTTTCATGAAGGCATAATCTGCATGGATCGTCTAGGTCTCTACCTGTGTTTGCCTGTCTTTATATTTTCATTCTAACCGGCAAACCTCCTCTTTCTTTGAGTTTCCAGTATTATTTTTTTTTGCTAGTGTTGTTTTCATTCGGTGTTTTATTTTTAATGTACTTTTGTGGTGATAATATCGGGTTTGGAAATCTAAGGAAGGCATATCTAGGTAATATTTCTTGTTATTCGGGTTTTCTTTCGAAAATAGTGTGGCCTGGTAAACTATGCTTTTGGGTAGACATTTTTTACTTTCACAACAATAAAAACCATGAAAACAATAGATGCGGCGAAAAAGGTCAACAAAAACGAAAACAACAACAAAAAACAAACACAACTACAAAAATAGCAAAGTTTACTTTACTAATGCAGATTGATTCAGCAGAAAAAATTGTCGACAAGAACAACAACAAACCCTTGAAAACCAGTTTCTAAAAAAGCAAGATTTACATTTCAGATACCTGACCATTACAACACAGCCGCACAGTGGCTTCCGGGCCTTGATAAGTGGTGGCCCCCATGTAAAAACATAAAACGTACACACACACACACACACACTGAGAAGCACGGTGTATCTAAAGAACACTATATTACAAACTATTGAGATCTCAAGAGGAAAGCAAAACTTTCGACAGTTTTTTGTAAAAGGTATAGAGACTTTTTCAATGTCGATTTCGACTGTTGTTTGTAACAAAATTAAATTGGCTACACTTACGAAAGTGAAGAAATTTCCTGAACTACATCCTACTAAAATAAACTGAAGCAGAGTTCGGCGAAATCTTATATTAGAACTTTTTATCCACAATATTTGACTCTTCAGAAAACAGTAAAAATATTTCAATTTGGATATGCGAGACGATAGGCTATAAACTCACCAATAAGCTTTTGATAAGGTAGGGACACGTTCAATTTTAATGTTTCTCTTTAGAACACAATTGAACGATGGGACTTCACATTTGCACTTTAATCTTTAATTCAAACCACTATATAAAAAATAAAGATTTATCAGTAGAGTCTCTACAATGCAATATAAACTAAAATACATTGTAAACTAAGTCACTGTATGGAGACATATTAAACTTCTCCGCTGTGAATTGCGGGGCAGGATTCTTACAGGCCGACAATCCATCAGTTTGATTGACGAATAGTCTATTTCACTTATTTTATGCACATAAATGAACTTAAACTGTAAAATGTTCATTGACACTTATTCAATGCTTACCAACGCCGTACATACAAACTCAGACGATAACACCCTATATTACAATGGCCGAAACAATGGCAAATTGATTAAAAATAATTACCGATAGCTTATTGATTGGCATGTTTCTTAAAGGTTATCATTTATAATTATAACTGATATAAACCAGAAAGAAGCTGGCATTACTTTTAAGCATGGAGAGTCGCACTAAAGGTGTTAAAAGAATATAAAAAGAAACTGCAAATTATGAAGAAATCTTAAATGCACATTAAAAAAAAAACGACAAAATAAAATACCTCTACCCGGAATAATAAACAAAAAAAACAAAAACAAATATAAACCCCAACTTTTCAAAGAACAATTTCTATCCTAATTAAACGAAATTAAAATTATCCGCGATAATTTTACGCGACCCTACTACTATGGTTCTAAATGTAGGAAAAAAACTTCAAAGGAAATATGCTTCACAAATAAACATACATTTTTATGTGTGTTTTCCACTTCAAGATTTTTTAAAAATTATTTTCGATTGTCTGGCCACTGCGCATGTAATAATTAGAGAATCTGAGTCAATCATTTCCAGCTTAAACGCCTACATTCGCTTAGTGGATCTATCCGAGTGCTGTCAAGTAAATGGTATCGTTTTGAAGAGAGAAGATGCAGAAATCTCTCCAAAAATAATAAAAGTTAACTTTATTTGTGTACTCTGTTAAACGCTATTTTAAATCCAACATTTAAACAAAATATATTTTGTGTACAATTTGCCATTACAAAACTCGAGATGTTAACTTTATCTCGAATAAATCAAAACTGGCGTACCTACATGGAGTGGTGTTCGATATTAAGAGAAAATGCTACAATTTAAAAGTGTGTAGTCTCATGAAAATCTATGTCATAGTTTTAGAAACTGTACATAAAATTCTAGGAGACTGCAAAATTACTACCATCAAAATGTTGCTGTGTGTAGATGAGCTAATGAAAATACAACATTCTAAGAAATACCGAAACTGCGGGGTCCGTACTACAGTAAAACTGCTGAAATACATATTCAAAATAGAAAACAAATATGAACATAATTCTCTCATTGATGCATTGTTACTTTAACTCTTCTATGGAACGAATAAACGAATAACTTCAGGTGTGCATTGAATTTTCTAGACGGTTAATTCAGTTTCAACATAATATATTTCTTAAAGAAGAAATCTAATGTTCTGCTGAGAAGTAAATATGCTAAGCTGTTACCTCGGCTTACAATGCAGTAAAGAGTTTTCGTTAAGATAATAGAACGGAATTTACTAATATAGACTTTGATCCATTATTAATTAACAGTAATATGTGCTGTAACGAATTAACACTTCATTAATACTTTACAAAAATGGGAACTGCTGAGAAGTCGTGGTGGAACCTTTCTTGAAATGGCAAGACATTTACTTATTAAATTTAAACTCCACAAAAATTTATGAAATTATGCATTATGTGCAGCCGCATATACACACATATGATGTTTTAAATACAAGACCAAATAAAATAATATAGCATTCTACGGCGACTAAAAACAAGTTAAATGAGAATGCATATATTTGTATCGATCCACTTGTGTCGCATTCTAATGCCCCCCACACACACACACATATATATATATATATATATACTTATATACGTGCATATATATATATATACTTATATACGTGCATATATATACATATATGTATATCCAGGTTGTCCTCGACGGTCGTACATCTAAACAATATGATATAAATGCGGGAGTGCCCCAGGGATCTATCCTTGGACCTCTGCTGTTCCTGATATTCATAAATGACCTCCCCGACAAAATTGCCTCTGAGATGGGTATATATGCTGATGACACCACACTCTATAGCAGGCACGACAGGAAAACAAATGAACATATATCTAAAGTAATGGCAGGAACACTAGAGGATGACCTCCAATCAGTAGTGGAATAGGGACAAAGATGGATGGTAACGTTCAATGCCACCAAGACAAAACTGGTTTCATTCAATAATTACAAGAAACATTCTCTACCACCTATAGCAATGACCAACGACTCTTTATCTGAGAGTACGTCTCTCAAGCTCCTTGGCCTAACGTTCACAGGAAACATGAGTTGGAACAATTACATCGAGGGCATTGCCAGGGCCGCTGCAAGGAAGGTGGGCTCTCTCTACCGTGCTAGAAAACTTCTAACACCCGAAAGTATCCTGTACCTCTATAAGGACACTATTCGCCCATGTATGGAGTATTGCTGTCATATTTGGGCCGGTGCATCGGCTACTAGTCTCTCGCTCCTTGACAGGGTTCAAAAGAGAGTCGCAAATCTGATAGGCCCTAAACTGGCATCTAAACTTCAGCCTCTGTCCCATCGTCGAAACGTTGCATCCCTCTGCCTGTTCTACAAGTATTATAATGGTGAATGCTCTGAAGAACTGCAAGCACTTGTGCCCCCACGACGTGAACACCCTCGACAGACCCGACAAGCTGCAAAATCCCACCCCCACACTGTAGAGATCCCTAGATGTAAAAAATCTTTCTACTCCAGTAGTTTCTTCCCCAGAACTGCTAGACTTTGGAATTCCATTCCAGGTCACTGCTTCCCCAACTGTACTGACATGCATAAGTTCAAGTGCAACGTGAACCAACATCTCGCTTCCCTAATCCCTACATAGTACCCCAGTAGATGTTTCCCCTGATAGTAGCTACCTACACCAAAGTGGCAATGTGCCTTGTTTGGGGTGAAAATGTAAAATATATATATATATATATATATATATATATATATATATATATATATATATATATATATATATATATACATATACATACATGTACATATATGTATATATACATATATATGCATACATATATATATATATAAATATATACATATATATATACATATAAATATATACATATATATACATATAAATATATATATATATACATATAAATATACATATATATACATATAAATATACATATATATACATATATATATACATATAAATATACATATATATACATATAAATATACATATATATATATATATATATATACATATAAATATACATATATATACATATAAATATACATATATATACATATATACATATAAATATACATATATATTCATATATATACATATATAAGAAAAGTAAATTATATATATATATATATATATATATATATATATATATATATATATATATATATAAAAGAAAAGCAAATCAAAACGGCATATTTTCAGATTACGATCAATCTATCTATCAGTTTCCAATGCAAAAAATACAAACAAAAAAAGCCGATGTGTATAGTCGGCAAAAATATTTAATCACAAATACGAAAATTAAGACGGATAATTATCCCCTGAAATTCATACATAAAACGACGACGATAATAATGGAACGATGGTGCTGATACTAATGTTCAAGTCGAATATCTTTCACAACGGCAACAAAAATGTAACAGAATAATACAGATGTTTATTAATAGAAAATCTCCAGCATTATCGTCTCAATTGTTGCTATTCGATGGGAAATTCACCCCAAGACTTAATTGATCCATTTAATTCAAAATATTTTCAAAAGTTAGAAGCGGCTATGTAAAAAGAAAACAAAGATGTCAACAGAAAAAAATACCATAAGATATTGCACTATGAAAAAAACTGTAATTTATTATCAATTCTTCTTTATATATATAAAAAAATATATCATCAGTGGTTGAATAATATAAAGTGGGATTTGTTGCAAAGGTATTTCCTCTATGTTATAGGATAGAGTATAGTTAAACATTTTAGACGACAATACATGCCATCATAATAAAAAAAAATCGAAACTTGTATACCTGCATAACCTTAACTTATATTACATAGACTTAAAATGCTTATTTAAATGCTCCGATAGACTGTGAAATTCATATTGCCTTTCCAAGTTAATTAAAAATTAAAATAAAACGTGAATCTGTATGAGTTATTTAATTAAACAACAATTCATATAACGCCCGGTGAATGCCGGTTCGTTCATTAACTTTAAGCAATGGATTACTGATTTTAATCATATCTGTATTGAATCAAATTATGGCGTAGTGTAAATAGGTGTAAAGAATGAATTAAACTAAATAATCAAAATGTCCGAATTAATTGACGATAAAATATTTTGAGATGTAAACATGGGGCTTATATATTTAATGGCAAACAAAACGCCGTTATCTGTTACACAGTAAAAAAATATCGCAAATATTAAGACCGATAATTAAAAATACAAACAGGTATAAACAAGTCCTCATTATATAAGTAATCTAAGGAACAATATTTCGTATTAGGTGAGTTGTTTGGTTGTACTTGTTTAACGGCATATCAGCCCTTTTCAGGTTATTTAATGCTGAATCCCAAGATTTTGAAGGAACATTTTTAATAGAATATATTTGTTGTTTTAAAGTCGGTTTCTATTTAACCCATAGTTGGGACTCTAACAGGTACTACCACTCCGG
Organism: Euprymna scolopes; assembly: GCF_053919585.1. NCBI lineage: Eukaryota > Metazoa > Mollusca > Cephalopoda > Sepiida > Sepiolidae > Euprymna > Euprymna scolopes. Next base: position 85,217,574 of record NC_136489.1, read on the forward strand.
GTCAGAGTGGACATGGGAGCAATAGCAATATAAGGGTGGCTCCATACTCCCCAAACCCCGCAAGCTGGGGCCTCAGCACTGGATATAGTTTAATGTCATATCCAGGACCTTCGTATTAGTGATAATTTACACGTCCGCTAAAATCAGAGGAGTTTTAAGATTCAGGTTAAGGAAAATGTAAAAATCCAAAAGGTATAACTGCATACTGTTACTATGGTGTAAATGAAGAAAAAAGAAACAAGAACGACCGACCGCGTTTTTGTGTGGCTTACCTCGTGTTCATAATGAAGAAGAAAGAAACAAAAATGGCTGCCCTGTTTCTTTATATGCCTACAGGGTGACCACGAGGTATGCAAATGAGATGCTCCTGATTGGAGATAAAAGAGGAGTAATTTGGGGAAGGAAGGCATTCTGAAGTTAGACTGCGAGCAGAGAAGTTGTGTTTGTAGAAGAGAAAAGTCGGATTCGGGGAGAGAAAATCTAAAGTTGCAGAAGTTCGTTTTGGAGGGGAGAGAAGACGCGTCAAGTGGTAACCAGAAAGTGAAAGTTGGGACAGCAGTGTCACGCAAACGACCTATTTTAAAGAATCTATAAAAGTGAAAATTGTAGCACGTCGTATGTGAAACTGGATAAGTAGCCTTCTAATTCTACTCTAGAAGCGCTATGTATAAAGAACATTCTAAAGCACTTTTTAAAGTAAAATGGACTTATTGTGATAACCAACCAAGCAAAGTTTTTGCACTAATCCCAGTAATCCATTAATTTTAGGAACTTACTGATAATAAATAATATATCATGACAAGTGCAGTATCAAAATGAATATTTAATATAAGGCAATGGATGTTTATTATAACTTACGTTGAATCAAAGTAAAATATTGACAATATATTTAGAAAATTGAAGAGAAAATTAAAATCAAAACGTTTTGTTTCGGAACGTATTGGAGTTTAACTTTAAATGACTTTTGTTCAGAAGCCAAGATGAGACGTCTAATTCACATTATTCAAGAAATAAATAAATAAATTGGCCAGGTTAAGTAATAAAATTGTGTTTATTTTGTTTTGCTAAACACGGTTTCTTATATACATAATAAATACCTTTAAAAAGATAAAAACCTTTACTGCAAATATACTTTTTTGGACAAATATTTTTTTAGAAATGCGTATGGTTCTCATGGCTATTGTGGCTGCGACGTTGTTTAGCTGTGGAAATTATATATATATATATATATATATATATATATATATATATATATATATATATATACTTCAGCATTCTTTAAGAACTCGGTTATTATTTTTGAACACTCCAAGTGGAAGTTAAAGTCGGTCACTTAAGCTTACGAATGCCGATTATGATGTCATAATCATTGGATCAGTATCTCCGTCTTGACATTTGAAATAAATATGTAAATTTTCAGGGTGCTCGAGTAGGGTGATTCTTGCTAATGGAGTCAGAGACTGTTTCGTTTCACTAGTGCGTGTAAAAAAATGTTGTAAAAAATTATTATAGAAATAATTCGATAAAGTACTAGCGTGCTTGTATGTGTGTCTGTTCATGCGTGAGTGCGTTTGTGTGTGTGTGTGTGTGTTTGTGGGGAGGTGCAACTCACCTACAGCCCTAACTTAGCTGATTATGAACAAACCTGGCATGATAATAGTCCCCAGATAGAGATGGGGGTCATGAATTTCCAAGGTTTTAAGATAATCTCATTTAATATAAGCATTTAGACATGAAAACTACTAGGTTATATCTGAGTTGAAATAGTCTCTGTTGGCCGTTTAGACGGATTCTTACCTTCGACTACGGTTTCAATTATTTAAAAGAGATTCAAGAGGTTTTGTACCGTTTTGTTTTTTTTTGTTTTATTGTCTGTTAAAAAACTTTATTCAAAGGACGCAATTTTATACAGTCAATGTTAATATTATATTTTCATCAAGAATTTGTTTAAGCTGCGCTTCTTGCAAATGTATGTTCAATGTTTGGATGTACATTTACGGCATTTTCAATTTCTTCTCCTATAATATCTAGGAAGAAAAAATATTATTCATAAAATGTACGGATTCTGTAACCGTTTGGTAAAATTTAACTACATTTGATGGGAAGTACTCAATGAACTCGGAATGTAATAAAATTAAAACTACTAATTACGATGCTTCAACAGAGCAAACATCCTTCTGGAAATATTGATAAAAAACAAGGCGTTTTTCTAGTGTTAATAAGTGCAACACTTACGTATTTCATAGCGCTTATTTTCCATCGCACGAAATCTTATCGTAATAATAAAATCACGGCGTCGAATAAGAAAAATAACAAACAATTATTATGAATTGTGTTAATGTTTATTCTATTTATGTAGCCAATATTTACTCCCCCTCAAACTCAGCATTTTCTGTTTCTAATTATGAATAATAAAAAAAGCAAACGCGCGATATAATCAAATTTGCAACAACAAACGAAACAACAGAATAAAAATAAAGACAAAATGCCTGTTCAGCATTTTCATTGAATCATCCTTAAGCTAATACTGTAAAGGTCACAGTTTAATTATTATGTTCACAACTTGAATTAAGAAAGGTGTTAATTATTGAAGATAATTTGACTCGGGCAACAATTGTGAATACAGAATTCTATTAAATAATGCACTGTATAATCAGCAATTTTGTTCACATCAATTTAGCTTTGCGACTTAACTGCTAACGGTCGATGGATTATTTAACTTCTTTATTCTTTATCAATTCCAACAGAAAAAAACGGCCGATGTAATTTCTGTTTCCTTTCATCGGTCGATAATTTTCATTATCGCAGAAAATAATTAAATAACAAAACCAGAAATATATACTTAAGTTACGTCCATTGAATATGCAACAACATTGAAAGTTGCATTCAATTATTAGCTGTGAGAGTTAAGTATATACTATATAAACGTTTAGTATACTGACAAATAGAAGTCTAGTAGCAAGCCTAGCCTGACAAGCAAATGAAAACAGCATTAAAACTTAAGGATAAATAAACAATAAAAATGGCTTTTGTAAACAGAATGACATATCGAAAGTTCGAGCCTGGAGGCTTTACACTGAAAGCTATATTTCTCACTGATATGTGGAAAACCGATTAAATGTTATACCCATGAATCAAGTAATGAGGACCATAGTGTGTGTTTGATACCACCACAACAACTATTACAGATACTCTTACTATTATAAGTATTAATCATAATATACATACTAAATTATATCACTACTACTACTGCTACTGCTACTGCTACTACTACAACTTCTTCTTCTACTACTACTACTTATAATAATAATAATAATAATAATAATAATAATAATAATAATAATAATAATAGCCATATACTATAAGGATATACATACATAGACCCATACCAGCAAGAAACTCGACGGAAATGTATTGCTAGATTGTAAATTTAGCTGTTTCAGCAGTCACAAACTGATTACCATATTGACAGAATCAGAATCAATAAGCAGAAATGGAAGAGAAGCAGAAAATTAATAAAGTCCAGAAAACACCAATAATATTTGAACACTGGGAACAATCTCGAAAACCTGTTTAAAAACAAATGGAAGAGATCGAAATCAAAGGGATTGCTGAGACGATACAACCATAGCACTAATGAAAAGGGCTTAAATATTTAAAGAAAACATTTGAATCGAGGGGCTAATAAACATAACCGGACATATAGAAACTGGCTAAGAGATAAAACACAAATAAACTGCACACAAAATCATGAAAACTGAAACCAAATAATTGAATGCCCCAATAATTGTAGTGACAATATAATATTAGGCCACACTTAATAATCGAGGAAGTATAAAAAGCAGAAAAAGACAATGGATAGTGAGCACAAGCAAGACCTTCGATGGATGAGTGCGAAAGGGTCTGTGACAGTTGAGAATTTTTTGCGACCTAAATCCCAATAAAGGACAACGAGAAATCAATGGTAGTAAGTAATACCTCGGAAGAACAAGAAAACTGTAAACTAGTGAATATAGTAGAAACCTAATAAAAGTCATAAACACACGGGCGGTGTCACTAATACGTTATTTCAAACCGTTTATAAGTTTGACTAAAAAAGAACTGATTCATCTTGACTAGAGAACCAAGATACATAACTATGCTTAACGCACTAGATCCAAAGAATGATGCAGATCGACTCTACGTAAAAAGGAAGGAGAAAGGACGGGGACTAGTTTGTATACAAGACTGTGTGAAGGAGACAGAAAAATAAGTAGAAATCCTTTGTGCAAAGAACCGAAAAATAATTACTGCTGAAAAAAAAAACGAAATAAATGGAAAAAGGCAAAGGATAAGACAAAAAAAGAACAGAAGCAGCTACACCAACGATTCATAAAGTTGACTTAAGGCGAGGAGAACGAAACACTTAGACCTTACCACAAGGAAATACATTTAAAAAAGAAATTAAATACCTAATAATAGCTGCGAAATTGAACGCGATTTGTACAAACTACATCAACGTAAAGATCTATAAGACCGGAGAAAACAGTAAATACATACTCTGCGGACAAAGAGCCGAAATAATAAACTACACAATACGTGAATGGAGAACACTAGCCCAAATTGAATATGAATAAAGACACACTCAATCTGGAAGCCCGTATACTGGAAATTAGGCAGAAAACTTCATCTTGACTACCCACACAAACAGTAGTACTCTAAAATTATTATCGGAGAATCTCATAGAACATGGAGATACAAACAAATACACCCATCCAAGCAAGAAAACAATGAAAAACGGTTCGGCCAGTGTGTGGATTTGTCTGTTCTAGCAAGCCATAGAATAGCGATCAATTAGTTAGAGAAACAGGACAAATCAGTAAAATTGGTCAGAGCTTTCAAAGATGAGAAAATCAAGATAATATTACTAATAATAAGAACACTAAGAACAATACTAAAACAATTTGAAAAGCGGAGGATATTTGAATCAACGGTAAACCTACGGAGATGCACCATATGGAAATAATGAAAATGGTGGAAATATTAAGGAAACCTCTTAAGTGTGCAGACTTATACACATGAACTGCAGGCGCAAAGCTAATACATAGAAACTCCCACAGATGAAAAAACACACACAAAGAAATATCACAGGGAACCATTTAAAGCGCAACTGTATAATTGTAAGTTAACCAATCTGCGTCCCCCACCCGCGCTTTCGTTTCTATATTATTTTGTGTCAGCATAAACTGACGGCACACCAATTAAGTGAAGAGAATCAAATAAGATAGAATGACAGAAGAGATAAAGTACTAATCGGATTTCCGTTAAATGAGGGCAAAGAGGGCTGAGACTTTGGGAAGAATTATTGACACCCTAATTCCAGTTACGATCAATAGTCACTAACTACGAGAAATCAGTAGTAAACATGTATTGCTAAACAGTTGGTTGGTACTGGTATAGTAGGGAGACTTGTTTTACCTAAATTCCATAGTACACAGAGATTGTTCTCAAAGAGAAATATTTGATAATAACCTGTGTAAAAACTCGGAGCGAGTGAATAATACTACTAATTGCATTTCCATTCGTGAAGTTCCATTGTGTATGGTTCTACACCTGAGATATTGTGCGCATTAGCCATGAATATTTAACTAGTTAAACTAACAATAATGTCATTTAAAACAAACAAACAAACATAACTAAGCCCCCCCCAGAAAAAACGTATAAAGTATAATGTCAGCGCCGATTGCCATTACATCAAATCGTAAAGTATAGTCAAAGAGAATGAGAGGATCTAATAGACGAAACACTCCCACTGAATGACTTACTGCCACCTAAATTCCATTGAAAACCAATGATCCTTGATCAATGCGATGGAGAAGTCAATGGAAAGCAGCTATTACGTTGAGAAAATACGATTTTCTAATGTTCTCGAAAAAGGTATAGAGTACTGGAAATCTGGTTGGTTTTGTTTTCCACCTAGCTCTAAGTTATCATCCCTGGATGAATTTTAGGATTGAACTGAGTGAGAATAAATGATTAAAAATAATAATGAATCCCATATTAATGCAAATATATTACCATTTCTCATACCTGTGTATCTGTGTTCGCCTCTACATAGTACATATAACTGTATCTTTTATTACTATATATCGATTTATTTACGTTTATCTCAGAAAAGTGTTTGGAATATCATTAATATTTTATTACGTAAGAATAATCTGAGTATATTTATATTCATTTTTTTAAAAACGCAGAGATTGTTATATAATGATTACAACGTAATCTATCTATCTATATATATATATATATATATATATATATATCAAGCGAAAATGTGTGTGTGTATGTATGTGTGTATGTTTGTATATTTGTATGTTTGTATGTGTTTTTGTGTGTTCGCTAAACACTTTCGACAGACACGTCGAAAATTTACGAACTCGGTATCATATTGGGGAAACAAAACCAGCCAAAGTGAGTAAACAAACCAAAAAGTGTAATAAACAACAACAAAAAAAAACCTGATTCGCAGTAAATAATGATGTCAAATAGAAGTACAAAGTTAACTTTATTGCGGGCACCTGTCAATTCAAACATATGTCCGTTACTATTTCTTGATCGGCGAACGGTTAACGTCGCACTTTTTTTTCACACTTTATTATTTTCCAACTGCGCCTCTAGTCTTCGACTTCGATTCTTTCTTCTTACCTACCAAAAGTTTTTTTTAACAAACACCCGGGCAACGATGTTTTATTATTCTTTTGCTTTCATTTACCCAAAACCACACACCTCCAAACACCCGAGCAACGCCGAGTACCCCCGCTAGTATACATGAAAGAAAAAATTAATTACTTTGTGGCCTCTAAAAATATAAAAGAATATAAAATTGAATAAAATGGTATGATTCTCCGAAAGATTGCCTAAAAGATCGAACATTTTTCAAGTTATTGATATTTATCTCATGAACCGAGAAGAAAACAACGTTTCATTAATTTAATTTGTGCAGATATGTGATAAAAAATTACTAGTAGGTTACTTGTTAATAATTATTCAGTCATCATGTTCAGAGTTAATAATTTAAAGGAAAATGGAATAAGAAGTCTGTCTTTAATATGCATCTATGCAATATGCAAATTATAGAATAAAAATTGCATTTAAAACTGTAATTTCGAGCAGATCTGTCTTAATGCATGATTATTGAAATAAAATAAAGGTATTAAATAACACATTATAATCATGGTGTGTGATTATAGATATATTTTTTCTCGAAAAATTTCTACTGCAACAGTAAAAGGCATAACTCCTGACAAACATTCGAGGATTAATTTATTATTACTACCAATAAAACGACAACTACTAGATATTTATTTTAATAATATATTGAGCAAATAGAAATAACCACAATCTTAGGAAAGTTGAATTTCGTGAAACCGTGAGTAAAAACGCCTAGCTTGTACTCTAGAAAAAGCAACAGATATCCTACTCGATGTAATTTAATCAACGGATTATTATTTATTTACTTTTTAAAAAATTGAACGAATTTTGTAATTTAAATGATTGCTTTTAAAACAGTATTTTCGTGGATGTAATGGTATCTGTAAATTCGCTACGGAAAATAACGCATGGCATATATCAATAGAATATAAACTTAATTAAAATTACGGACTTCTGTGAGGTGACAATAATCTAGTGGGTGAGGATTACGAGTTCGAATTCAGCTAGTTCCACTTGGAAATTTGATAATCCTTACGTACACCCTCCCCTAAGTACTCGATATATTTTTCATAACAAGATATCGGGAAACCAATGCCACTATAGAATTTCGGATGTATACGATATTTTATATGTAGTGATATAACAATATGTTTTCACGTTTATGCTTTAAATTCCCGTGGTATGCCATTTTTTTATTTGCTGGAATATGCTTAAGAATATGCTTATTTTACCGGGAATATGTTTTTTTAAAGAAATATACTGCTTTAGAACAGAATACTTGTATGCTTGGTTCTACGTTAAAAACAATAATACTTGTGTTTTATTTTTATTTTATGTAATACGATTACTATAGCTAGTGTAAAGTGTTGTTAAATATATATATATCATTCAGTAGATTAGAAATTCTAACGAATAATCTGTAAAACGTTGGCAATGCATAAAATACCAGAAAAGTTATAGAAACACAGGTTTGTTTAATGCTATAAATACTGTTAATAATTAAGTACTATATAAAACTTAAATAAGTATTTTACTCATTGAATTTTACTAGTAAATGCGAAATTGGGGGTCGCAGATCCTTTCAAGGGCGGTTTTTCCGTTTGTAACTAATCTAATCATATCAATAGATATGCACATTTCATTCACGAAGCTTTTTCTCTGAGTTATTTAACTTTTTCTTTACACACCTCACTTACGTAATAGTTATTAAGTGTATCTTATCAGAAATATTTCTGCCTGCGTACTTACGAATACTTTTTTGAACACATCGTTGCTCAGTTTATTAAACGGAATGTCCACGGTAATTAAAGCTTTGCACACTTCGGCGTTAAGGAAATACATGTACTGGCTACTTGAAAACTTCGAGCAGTTGCTGCAATAGGAATTAGGCCCGATGTTGTTATGCGTGTTGTTTTTATTGCCAGATGTTCGTTGGTTTAAAAGTGCTGAATAATTAAAAATATCTTGATCTTTTAATCTGTAAAAATGAAAATGAATTAGTTGATTTTACTATATGCATTAAAACTTATTAACTTTTATTAACTACTGTGCAAAATAGACAAAACAAAATGAAAATTTCAAGATTACACTAAACTTTAATATGGATTGTTGTAACGTTACGGAATTCCATATACAAAATTACTCTTGCAGTAATTTATATCCAAATATATACATAAAAGTGCATTGCAACTCTTATGCGATATACCTTGTTCTTACATGGATATTGCAGTAGTTGCATGTTAAACAATCGTCAGTTAATTCTTCCACAAAGTTTGTCATTTGTTCAGCAGTAATTATTTTCAGCTTATTTTTTTGGGATCTTGTAAAGGGAACTAATACCATTTGTCTACGAACACAATTAATTTTCATTTCATGTTTCCATGTGCGTATAAAGGCATGTTTTTTTATTTTACCGACAAAATGTGAGAGATTTTATTACATAACTTAACTTATTAAAGCTTTTGCCGCATTTAATTCATGTGAAAAAATGGCTAGGTTAAAGCCTTGTATCCAAGTATTTTTCTGTGTGTTTTTTTTTTTGGGGGGGGGGTGCTCACACAAGTATATTCCATAATTATACAGGATATTGTTTTTTGAAGAATTGACTGTCACTTTCGATCATGATTATTGCAGGCCGCCATTAGACTGACTCAAAGTGGAGCTGTATTCTAACAACACCTATGAATAAAAGTTAGCTTTGCGTTACGCTCAACGCGAAGCCGTTGAAATCGCTTACGATAGTGGTCTACCCGTAAAAAGTGATTAATAATTATAGTCATCCACAGATCTGTGTAACTGTGTATGTACTAAAAATGAGAAAAGAGTATATCGCATATTTTATAAAGATTTAATATAAATGCTAATATATAGATTTATGCTCCTATTTGAGGGTCATACAATTATCAGAATTTATTGGACTTCTTAGAATGCATAATATTTGATATGCTTTAACGGACATTATCAGAGGCATTACATATATGAGTATATTTATATGGTTGGGTAGCGGATAAAATCAGAGTATTATTTTTTATGGTACGATAATGATGTTTCATTTTACTTATATATTCATAGAAATATATAGGCCGCAGAGCTATTGAAAAGCTTACGATATCAACGAAACCTTTGACCCAGAAACCCAGCTTACTAGATGATTATGAGTGTAGTGGTTGGTCATCGGATGTTTACAATGATCAATTAGGAGCCTTGTCGAAGCCAATCTACGCAAACCTGTTTCAGAACTTGCTCATGAATTAGACGAAATGTGTATGACGATTTGTCAACTTGAGAAAGATTGTAAGACAACAAAAAAAAAGTTGATAAACTTATGCCTCGCGAATTAAACGAAAATAAACGACGACTTAAGGAAGCGACGTTATGAAGTGTTATTTTCCTTGTACGCAATAAGAATTGCCCTTTCTCGACCAGGTTGTGACTTTAAATGAACACTGTGTTCTTTACGGCGACCTTCAGCTCAGTTGTTAGACACCAACAAAACTCCACGACACTTCTCAAAGCGAAGGTTGCTCAAAAAGAAGGAAGTGGTGATTGTATTGTGGTCTACGACTGGGCTCATCAATTACAGTTTTGGAATGCAAACACAATTATTATGGCGGTGATGTACGGTCAACAAATGGATTAAAGCATTAGAAACTTCGACATCATCCAAAGTTTGTCAACATAAAATGACAATTTTTTTCTCCACGACCATGCTCTGTCACACGTTCTTAAACCGATTCTTAGGAAGTTGAACTAATTTTGTAACGGAATTCTGTCTTATCTGTCATGCTCTCCAGATATCTCACCTACCGACTACAATTTTCAAGCATCTCACCAACTTTTTGCGTGAAAAATGCTGCAGAAAACCTAAGCGATATAAAACAATATCATCCACTCTACTGCCACCAGATTGTTTGATATTTACGTTATTCACATGAATACACGCGTTTTGTGTTGGCAAAAGTGGGTTAAATCTGCTGGTGTTTATTTAGATTAATGTATTTTTGTTAGAGCCGAAATATTTTTATTTGAATTTAAAAACCGCAAGAGTTTTATGTTTCTATATGGTTTGGATTAATAATTATAAGTAATTACATCGTGTTTATTCATGAATAACGCATAGAAATAAGGCAGGTACTTCAAAATTAACTGACTCATTTACGTATTTTTGTTTCTAATTCAAAGTAAAACAGTAAAACAAATAAATAATTATTCGGTAAAATTTAAGTCTTATTAACCTTTCTCACATTCCGCAGTTTTGATTCCAAACACTTTTTGATCGATAAGAACGCATTCATCAGGTATTAAATAATTAAATTCACATGTGTATCCTTAACAGATACTTCTACAATAAATACAGAAGGACGCAAAAGAAATTTAACGAAAAATCTAATAAACTTATACAATGTGAGCCTAAACTCATTATTATTGAGAGCATTTTTTTCAGATTCGTCATTTTCTTTACTCATATATATGTATGATAACAGAAGATAGGAATAATGATTATGGTCCGATGTTAAGTATATGCTTACCTTCGCCTATTTACGACTGTATTCAGTAATTTTATTGAGCCCGTTTAATGTTCACGTCCTCAATTCCTTTTTTATACATCATATATGGGATGTGCTTTGCTATTTATATTCGAGGTTAATATCTGTTGAGAACATTCATGTTATACAAGCAAAATTCTATTTAGGAAATTGAAGTAAATCTGATGGATACTAATTATTTGATTGAGAATTAAAACTATAAGATGGTTTTAAACATCCAAACTGTGATCTCGCCAAATCTTCGTCAAAAGTATTTCAATCGGTATCGGGAACTAAACGAAGGAAAGAGAACAAAGATCCGCATTAAAGAAATGCATTTAAGCGTGTATTTGAGAATTATTATGAAAATACTGATTTTTTCTTAATCCTTGGCCTTTTTTACAGAAACGGCTCACACACACATACACACACATGCACACGCACAGACACACAGACACACACACACATATATATATATATATATATATATATATATATATATATATATATATATATATATAGTGCAGTGGTCTTAATTAGAGAGTAAAGGATTCCAGAGATTGAAGAAAATGATATTAAGTGTTTGCTCACTAGTTCATATGAATAAATTGGGGTTCTTTATCATATACATATTTATGTCCATACACAGAAACACATTTAGTTGTATGTTTACTTAACAACTTGTAAGTTTATATATGCTATCGCTGAATCAATTAAAATTTTACATGCATTTTCTCTGCATTCTTCCTTAAATACTTAGCATGCGTACAAATACTGCCATTAAAGTAAAACATAGGGCCCAATCAGATATAATCACTTCGATTCCAAATAAATCTAGTGGGGTAACAGAGGATTTTGAGCCTCACTCACAAAATAAGAGTGTTTCTACGTATAGAATCTAAAGGGCTTACCCAGAAGAACGTATATTACTAGCTGTCCAAATAAAGCAGATATACCGTTTAATATGCAAGTATATACGTGACTTTTCACTACGCATATTATAGAGCATCGTAGTAGATTATTAGTCTCAGTGGTGCTGTATATAATTGCTTTTGCATCTTATGTTATCAAAATGAACAATTCAATTCAGATTCCGCTCTCATTATTATTCGGAATAAATGTTTCATTTCTCAAGAGAATTTGATGAACATTATGAATACATAGCCACTTCACTCAAACGTGTTCAATCTAATGAGTTGTCCTTCAGACTTGTCATTAATTCCTATTATTAATGCCACTTGTCTTATATCGAGGATTCATTATTGCTTCACTGTCTTATTATATTAACAGAAATAAGAATATATTACATACAAAATAGATGATAATGATAGTGTGAACGTTATACATATGTATATATCTGTATGTCTATGCAAGTGAGGATGCCTGTGTGTGAGGACACTTCGCAACCTATATAATCAACGCATTTAGATCTACAGACTTAAAAGTTAATACAGAGAATAATCAAACATTCGTCATCAATTTTCAGCCGTAATAAATGGCTGCTAAATGGTGAAAATAAAAAGTAAGTACGTAAAAGTGATCATACTTTTTATCTGTTTGTTAACTGTTTCACGAATACGCATGCGTTTTTCATTCAGATTGCAGTTTTCTTTATGTTAAGATGAAGTACGTTTAAAAACACTTTTTTAAACTCATATAATCCGACCTAATAGTTATCGTACGTAATTCGTTTTCTTTGTATTTCGGTTTCCATTTCAGTTGGCTATCAAGTAGTGAACTGTTTGGAAAGAGATTATATTATTTACATACACATAGAAGATTCAGTATTAATTAAAATATAATATTCATGCGTATTTTTAATCGACCACCCCCGGGCGTACATATATATATATAGTGTTATAATGGAATAATTCCAGAGGAAATCCGGGTATGAGAGCTCAATGTGGGAAACAGAGCAATAACATAAAAATATAACACGGAAATTACAGTTATGTAATTTCCGTGTTATATATATATATATATATATATATATTTGTAGTCATCGATATACAGTCCTGTTTCGTTGTATCACAACTCATCAGTGCCGCTAGACTAGTATCTCTCCCAAGCAAAGGATTGAACCTAGAACCGTCGTGTTGACAGTCGGTAGTTCTCCGACTCGATCATAGAATCGACGCCCGTAAATAACTCGTCGGAATGTCTATTTAAATAGACACCCGCCACCACTTTTATAGTGCTCGAATCACCAGTTCGTAAACAAAGGAACAACGAGCTTCGCATTTTCAGCCAATTAAGTAGCGGGTGAGATTATTTATGACAGTGCTCTACCCAAAGAGGGGGGTTTAAAATGTATGTATATATTTATATATAATAAGTTATAAGATATATATGGCGATTAAGTTACACTGAATATTCTGTAGCGATTAAGCTACACTGAATATTCCGCGTTTCATCCACTCTAGGACTCTTCAGGCTTATGGGCGAATTTTGTGGTCGCCTGCCGTTCTTCTACACGCGCCTTCTATTGAGAGTTTAGTTAGCCAATCAGCTTTCTAGTATCCACCGCGCCCTTCCTATCAGCTAATGAACGTGCACTTACCGGACAAAGACCTATTTGATCTCTGGTTGACCTGATCCTCTGTGTGTGCTCTATTTAGCCTGGATATCTAGTTTCTTGACCTGTTTTAAATTTAGGTTAGTTTTTATGTTTCTTTATATATATATATATATATATATATATATATATATATGTGTGTGTGTGTGTGTGTATACATATATGAATATATATGTGCATATATATACACACACACACATATATATATATATATATATATATATATACATATACATATATATATATTTAAAGTGATGGTTGTGTAGTTCCAACGAGAGAAAAAAATGTATATTTAAAAGAGTGTAGCCATCAACAATTGTGGGTTTTTTTTAAAGGTTCTCATAATATTTTTATTTTAAAATATTTTTATAACGCGTTTCGAGCTTAGGGTGTGCTCTCTTCAGATGTTTTCGTAAAAAGTTTTTCTTTAAAATGGGAGTTTGTAGAGTTACCTCCGCTGATATTAAATATGTTTTTCAGAGTGATGTGTGGTCTCAGACATTCTGACTCCAACTGTAAGTGTTCAAAGTGTCCGGTCAAAGTTATATTCAAAGAGTGGCTTTTGGTCCATTTGGTGAAGGTTTTGATGTTTTTTTAAGGTTATTTTTAAAGACTTTCTTTCCCCATGTATAGCACACACTCACATACAATCACACACGCATACATATACATTCATGTACATGTACACATGCACACGCACACACACGCAGGCACACACACATACACACACGCACATATAGAGAAATATATGTAGCAGCATACATATATACATACCCACCTACACACTCACATACGTACTCGCACACATCCACCGCCAACAATTATTTATATATATATATATATATATATATATATATATATATATATATATATATATATATATATATATATACTTTTTCCCCAACCAAACCACGCATGTATATATGCGCTTAATCATTCAGACATACGTACACGCACCCACACACACACACAAGTAAGATGGAGAATAGGTAGGAGAAGATATATATATATATATATATATATATATATATATATATATATACACATATACACGCACATACACACATATATATATATATATATACACACATACATGTATGTGCGTATACACTCACAAACATCCACATACTATGTAGGCACATATACACACACACACACATGCACACACACACACAGACATATGCAGGGGCTCACACTTACGCGTATATCCATATCCACACGAACACATTTACCCACTCATACATGTGCATACATATGTATATATATACACACACATACATACGGATGTGTATACATTCATCCACCCATATATATATATATATATATATATATATATATATATATATATATATATATATATATATGGGCACATGCACTCACAATCACACATACACATACATATTCATACATCCCACCTTATGTATATGTTGGTTGAAGTTTCCTTTCTAATCCAAGCACATATGCATAAATGGATTCGGTCACCCAAACATAAGTTCACGTATACACACAAACAAGATGTAGCATAGATAACCGATGATATATATATATATATATATATATACACACGCATACACAATCATATGTGCACCCCACAAACACATATACACACGCACACACGCGCGTACATACACATACATACGTATAATTTCTAATTGTTTGTTTAGTTTAGAGAAATGGTACTGTACTGGATATATGTATAAATGCTTATATGTGTGATAGTTTATATATATTCATGTTTATTTAATTTATTTATTTGTTTATTTTCTATTGTTTTTATTAGTTTTTAAACTATTTTGTATCACTATCTTAGAGTAAATGTTATCTTGTGAACACAGTTGTTCGCTATTTCTCTTCTACAGTTTTATAGATGTTGGGGTTCTTTAAAGTACATGATAGCAAATTTTTCATGAAGGCATACTCTACATGGGTCATCTACGTCTCTAGATGTGGTAGCTTGTCTTATTATTTTCCATTCGACTACTGACGAATATCCGCTTTCCTTGAGTTCCCAGTATTTATTTGCTAGCGTTGTTTTCATACGGTGTTTTTTATTTGTTGAATGTACATTTGTGATCATAATATCGAGTTTTGAAATCTAAGGAAGGCATACCTACGTAATATTTTTGTGAATCGGGGTTTCTTTCGCAAATATTGTGGTCTGGTAAACTACGATATTGGTTAGACATTTATTTTGAAGTGGGCACGGTGTGCGGTGTCTACAGTTGCATTTATCTTGTTCCTTATTAGTATTTTTATTCTTATTTCTAATATTATTGTTGTTGTTGACCGGGGTTGGGTTATTATTATTATTATTATTATTATTATTATTATTATTATTATTATTATTATTATTATCTTTTTTTTTCTACTAGTGTTTATTTTATTTTTGTCATGGTGTCTACTTTGTATTGTATATTTTGTTGTTGTTTACATTTTTTATTTAATATTTTGTTATTATGTGCTTTAATTATAATCTTTAAATTTTCGCAACCAGCTCTAGGATGACTTTAAGGTATTTTTATTGAAGATTTTGTGTATGGGGTTGGTTACGGGAAAATGTTTTTCAATAAGATCTAGAAATTTCTTGCCAAGTTTTGTTTTTTACATTTGATTGTATGGAACGGTGTACCAAATTATAGTTATTTTTCCATATTTTTAATTTTATTATAGTTATTGGTGTTTTTTGCTTCTATTTGATATCGATATTTTTGTATCTACTAATTTATGGGGTTGTTTCATAGATATTGGTTAACCTGTGAAATGCATTTTCATCGCTGGAGTTATTGCTGAGTCTACTTACGATCGAGGTAGGAATCTGTTTAATAATTGATGGTGGGTGATTGCATTTGGGGGTTACGTATATTGGAGAAATACACCAATAACTATAATAAAATTAAAAATAGAAGAAAAAATCTATAATTTGGTGTACGGTCCACTACAATCAAATGTAAAAAACAAATCTTGGCAAGAGATTTCAAGATCTCATTGAAACACAATTTCCCACAACCAACCCCTTACAAAAAATATTCAATAAAAATACCTTAAAGTTATCCTACAGCTGCTGCGAAAATTTAGAAATGATTTTTTTTCAAAATATTAAATAAAAACATGTAAACAACAACAAAATAAACAATAAAAAATAGACACCATGACAAACATAAAACTAACACTAGCAGAAATATCATTACTACTACTACTACTACTAATAATAATAATAATAATAATAATACACCAACCCCGGACAACAACAACCATACTAGAAATAAAAATACTAATAACGAACAAGATAAATTCAACTGTAGACACCGCACACCATGCATACTTCAAAATAAATGTCTAACCAATATCGTAGTTTACCAGACCACAATATTTGCGAAAGAAACCCCGAATAACAAGAAATATTACGTAGATATGACTTCCTTAGATTGAAAAACTCTGTCGCTTGCGTGACACTGCTGTCCCAATCTTTCACTTTCTGGTTACCACTTGACGCGTCTTCTCTCCCCTCCAAAACGAACTTCTGCAACTTTAGCTTTTCTCTCCCCGAATCCGACTTTTCTCTTCTACAAATACAACTTCTCTGCTCGCAATCTAACTTCAGAATCCCTTCCTTCCCCAAATCACTCCTCTTTTATCTCCAATCAGGAGCATCTCATTTGCATACCTCGTGGTCAGCCTGTCGATATATAAAGAAACAGGGCAGCCATTTTTGTTTCTTTCTTCTTCATTATGAACACGAGGTAAGCCACACAAAAACGCGGTCGGTCGTTCTTGTTTCTTTTTTGCTTCATTTACACCACAGTTTCGCCTGGATTCAAGTACATGTGATGAATGAGACCGGCAACAGATCAGCATACAGTCAGTATACTCGTTTATCGTGCAATTTTGGCTTTGGGAATTGTTGGAGAACTTCTCATATATCCAACAACTGTATAAAACGTCGCCGATTGTCGTAGAGGATCCACTTCTCATCACATGTCAAAATCCGCTCGAGAAATGGGTCGTTTTTGTTGCGCAGAAGGATCGTAGAATACACCTCAAAACGAGTTGATTTTTCATTATCGTTCACTCACTGGGGCATCCATTTATCCAACATTTTTACTTTCTTATTTACTTTAAATGAGGAACGACTGTTAGGTGGTCGGCCTCGAGTTCCACAGAAAATCTCCTGTGGTTTTGCGACGTCCGGCTTTAATTAAGGCTTTGAAATGTTCGTTATCTACCGCAGTCGGCCGGCCGAAACTGTCTTCATCTTCGAGGCTATCGTCACCATTGCGAAATTTCTTGAACCGCTGTTGTGCCAGACACCTATTAGTGGTTCATTGGCAAACACATCATTGATATCACGAGCTGCCTCAGTAGCTTTTGGCCTAGTTTGAAATGGAACAAGGAAATTCTGCGGATTTGATCTTATTCATGCTATCGAAAGCATGCAAAACTGAATGAAGTGATCGAGAACAGTAACAAATAACAGGATTCGATAGGGCGAAAAACGCGCTTCAATATTATGTATAACAAGTCATATATATATATATATATATATATATATATATATATAGAATCAATTAAAAACACACATATACATTTAACATATGCGCGAAAACTATATTTATTGCACCAACTTAATATATATATGTACATATATATATATATATATATATATATATATATATAATTGTTTTGAAATTAAAAATCAATATGCTTAACCACACGGTTTTATTCATTCGACCATTTTATTGGAAACGTATTAACCTCTAATAGGTATATATAAACAAAGATACTATTTTTTTTAATTATATAAAAACATATAAACCGAACGTTATGAAATTCAATACAGATATACTCGGATACCTAGTTGATAGCATATCAATATATAATAAAGAAAATAATTTCTTTACAAATTTGGATCGTCAACTTAAAAAAAACCTAGTAGAACTAATATAAATTCTTTTGATCTACACACTAAAAAGATCATCATAATAAATTGCAAAACTAAAACTAAATGTAATTGAACGGAAGCTCTCTGTTGAATTTAATATAGTTTGTTTATATATATATATATATATATATATATATATATATATATATATGAGAATGAGAGATAGACACAAATAGATATAAACATATAGTCTAGTTTTTTTTTTAACCTTGAAAGCTACATATTTCTTACATTTAGATTTTAGTCCTTTGTTAAAAAATATGTTTTCAATTAGTAATTTATCTCCTGCAATCTGTGAAATAACTTTCTTTCTCGAACTCACAATAGTCCAAAGTTTTTAGGAAGCATCAGCTGTTTATATATATATATATATATATATATATATATATATATATATATATGTATGTATGTATATAAATGTGTGTATATATATGTATATATATATATATATATATATATATATATATATATATATATATATATGATTATTGCTACTTCTTACCAGATGCTTTCAAACTATTCAGTTTAGTGGTCTACGCTTGCATACACGTGGGTTACTTTTTAATTCAGCATTTTGTGGCATAAAAAATACGTTCCTTCTTGTAAAGGCGATGGAATTATTGTAGATCTTCGTGTGGTGTGTATTGCCGCTTTTAGATTTGCAAGTTATACCACAAAAATGACAACCTAGTGTTGCCGGTTGTGTTGCAAAGCCTTGTCATAAGACTGTCGTTCCTGTTTTTTTATTGTGTGATTTCAGGTTGGAAGTTATCAGAACACCTAGGGTGTCTCAAGAAAATATGCCCTTGTTTAGCACATTATAATGGGATTCTAATTTTGCAGCTGTGCACTGAACATAATCTTGCAGTAGGTAACATTTCTACAAGAAAAAACATTCACAAGGTAAATTGGCTACATCTTAGATAAAGATCAAGCGTGATCTCCAAGATATGTGTACTTAAATAGACAATGACACTGATCACAACCTTCCTCGTTTTAAATTTGTGTGTAAGGAAAATCTCAGAGCCAATAGAGTAAAAGGGATTAAACTCATTGGTGGATCCGAGTTACAACATACGGAAGCGTGTTAAACTCTTAGGACCCCATTTATTAATATCGACTCTGAAGGAATTGGAAACGATTAAAATTACAAGTAAATAGCAAAGCAGTTGAAATTTTAAGCATCAAGTTAACCAAACATAAGTGATTGGTTTGATGCATTCTACAATCACCACACATTCACGTATGTGGAGACTTCAATGTTCACAACGTTGAATGGTTGACCCCCTCAAACAAGACCGATGATGAGCGGAGGTTCTGTCATGATTTCTCCATTGCTTATGATCTCACTCAGATTGTTAACGAACCCACCCGTGTGCCCGACAATGACGGCCAGTCTGCGAGTCTACTAGACCTTTTTCTCACAACTTGTCCTAAACTATGTTCAGTTTCTGTTCTCCTCTCCTCTTGGATGTTCCAATCACTGAATTGTATCAATTAAGCTAAAAATGAGATGTAATAAGTCTCCAGACGTACCTCTCCATCGTACAGTATATTGATACACTAAGGCTGACTGGGATAGCTTCCGTACATTTATATCGGATCTACCCCTACGTTCCATGTTTTAAAAGGAGGTGTCCACTATAGTATAAGACCTAACGGACTGGTTAATTGTAGGTATAGACAGTTTTATAGCCTCGAAAAATTTCCAGCAAAATCCCAACAGCCAGCCATGTTTCTCTCCGGAATGTGCTGCTGCCAATTGCGCAGAGAAATCACTTTTCCCACTGCTTCCTACGTAAGAGATGTATGGAAAGTAAAGCCGTTTTCAGGACTGCAAGCAACAATTGTAAGAAAGTAATAAAGAAGGCAAGAGACTTGTATGTTCAGTCCGTCAAGTCCAAAGTAGCTGAGAAACGGCTTGGTTCCCACCAGTTTTGGCAAATAGCAAACAGAATCCTGCACAGAAGCGTGTGCTCTATCCCAACTCAATGGACCTGAGGTAATCTCGTCAGCATCAGACAAAGCCAACGTCTTTTCCAAGAACTTTGCAGCTAATTCTACCCTTTACGACCAAGGCTGCCAACCCCCAATATTTCCTCCTCTATCAGAAAACACGCTATGTGATATACATATATATGTACGTGATGTTGTCAAACTAACCCAAAACCTAGATTCCAGTAAAGCAACAGGCCCTGCCGGTATTCCAATTATAGTACTCAAAAAACTAGCGCCCATATTACAAAACTGTTTAAACCTTGTCTTAAGGAGAATTGCTTCCCATATCCCTGGAAAATCTCATCAGTATTCCCTGTATTTATGAATTCAGGTGATCGCTCATCCCCCTTCCAGTACATACCAAAGTTCCCTGTGCGTCATGAGCAAGTTACTGGAATCTGTGTTAAAAAGAGAAGTAATCAACCATCTCAACAAAAATAACCTTCTTAGTGACACTCAATATAGTTTCCGTTCTGCTAGATCTACAGTAGATGTGCTTACAGTTATATCTCATATGATTAGCAAATGCCTCGACGGAAGCAACATTTCTAGGGCAATTGCTCTTGACATATAAAATGCCTTTGATCGGGTATGGCATAAAGCTTTACTTCACAAGACCTCTAGTTCTGATATAGCTGGAAATGTATTCTCAATTATTAAATCATTTCTTTCTGATAGGTTCATAAGAGTAGTAGTTGAGGGGCAAGAATCAGAAGCGCACAGTATTAACGCTGGAGTCCCTCAGGGGTCCATCCGGGACCCAACTCTTTTCCTGGTCCACATTAATGATCTTCCAAATCACATCCTTACATCATTTATAGAGATAGCTGATGACACTACCATTTATGGTAGCACATCTAAGACAGTAAACGACCAAGTTCTCTCCGATTCTCTCTCCTCTGATCTTGAGCACGTAGTACAATGGAGAAAGGGGTGTTTGGTTTCTTTTAATGCATCTAAAACCAAAGTTCCCTCTTTACATTATCAACATTCTGATCCACATCTGGCATCAATTGAAATGAATGGCTCTCGGCTTCAGGAGGCCTTAAGTTTTGACAAGCTTCTGGGCTTGACCATTGCTCCTGACCTTAAATGGAACACGTACATCAAATCTGTTGCCAAGGCCGCTGGAAAAATGGTGGGATCTTTCTATCGATCTAGTAGATATCTCACTGCTGATGCAATTCTCTATCTATATAAGAGCCAGGTACGTCCAAGGATGGAATATTGTTGCAACATATGGGAAGGAGCTGCTAGAAGGGACTTGTCCTGCCTTGATAGAGTTCAAAATAGACTTCGTAGCCTCGTAGGAGATGCCCTTTTCTCTTCACTGCAACCTCTATCTCACAGAAGAGATGCTGCGAGTTTGTATCTGATGTATTTTCATGGAAAGTGTTCGACTGAGCCTCAGTCTATGGTCCCCCCTATCCAATCTTTCACAAGAAACACTCGTCTAGCTGAAAACACTATCAATAATTCCCCCCACTCTTTATCTATGCCTAAACCTAAACGTAGATTCCAGGAACAAAGATTCTTTTTTAGAACTGCACGCCTGTGGAATTGTATTCCGTTTTCCTGCTTTTCGGCTGACTACAATATGGTTGCCTTCAAGTCTAACGTAAAGAAGTTCTTGATGAGCCGTTCCATATAAGTTAAGTAATTTAATGAATTGAGTACTATATTGTCCAATTTCTACTGTACACTCTTTAACCCTTATCCTCGAATGGTCTCTTGGTAATGTGGTGATGCCTGTGTAAAAAAAAATAAAAAAGGCTTACTTGTTATGTTGGTGTTCTCATAGATCAGCTAAAATAACTGCATAAAAAGTTTACTAAAAAGCGAAATGAAAAGTACAGCTTGAGATATGTCGAATGTAGACAAAGTGGTTATCCAAATAATCACTTGATATCCAGACAGATTATGACCGCAAAAATTCAAAATCAAATAAGCTTTTGGACTACAGCCTCCAACCGTTGATATCTATGAAATCTCAAGATGGCTATACCCTTTTCAACAATGTTGAGAGATGGAACGATGAACAGAACATTTTCGAGATTTTTTTTATAATCTCTCTGGAGTAAATGATATAGTTATTGAGTCTCCTTCAAAGAACGCCATTGATGGGAAGATGACTGACCCTAGCATTGCTGAGACTAATATATATATATATATATATATATATATATATATATATATATATATATATATATATATATATATATATATATATATATATACCTTTACACATATATATTGGGGGATATGTGTGTGTCCTATATGTTCATGCCTGTCTGTGTGTTCACAGGTGACGTTAAGTTGAGAAATATAATACATAGTGAGATTGATGGGGTCCAAATGTCATGTTCGCGCGAGTATAGCCACATATCGTTTATGTTATTAAATCTTTTACCAACGGATGGACATGTTGACGAAATTTATGTATATTATATTAATAAAATGATTGAAAAACAGTTTTTATATTATATTCACACTCACTAACATACATATATCCATACGCTTACACACACAGACACACAAATAAATATTTATGTATATATATATATATATATATATATATATATATATAGAGAGAGAGAGAGAGAGAGAGAGAGAAAGAAAGAAAGAGTAAGAGTACCATAAACATTAAATGTGCATGTGAATCTAGGTTTAACGTAGGTGTAAGTGAATGATTTCAGTATTTGTTTAGAGTGTAAAATTTATTTTCGCAATGTGAAAATTGTGTTATACCCTTTGCTATCCTGGATACCTCACGGATTGTTATCATTATAGGAATTTCCTGATTTGTAAATTCACACCTCATTATAGCTGACAGTTTTCCACATTTTAATAATATACAGCTGTCAGTAGGCATGCCATGAATTATTGGAAACGTTCAATCAAGACGGTATTGGATCAGCAAAATGCCTCTCATGAGCAGTTGAAAACCCCATTATTATTACAATGCCTGAAAAAGACGGACGCTTACTTAAAAGAGTTCCATGTTATAAAAGAACTCAACTGGCATATTGACACTTATGATAGCAACAATTTTCCACAATACTTTCGTACTTTTCGCACTATTCTAATGCAGGCTGGGTTTGTGTTATTTTTACCCGGTTAATCCATTCACGAATTTTGTCTGATTCTAGCCGGAGTATGCCGGTGTTGTTTGTTCTTGCAGGGTAGGTTATTAAATTTTAGTCGCTATTTATGTAATTGTGTTCTTGATTTTTATCATTTTTATTGCAATATCAAGTAGACAATCTAGAATTGGCATTTAATGGCGCTTTGTTTGCGGATCATGTAATTTTCATAAGATCGCAGTTTTATTTAAAATTGTCCTCCCTCATGTATACTCATACTTTATTTTTATTTCATTGTATCGACAATTTTTATCATTCATTTATGTTTATTTTTAAATAATTCTTATTGTTTTAACTTTTATTTTATTTATTTAGACGTCACTTCCTCTTACTGATCCCTTACTATATTATTGCATATGAGTTCGTTGTTTTGTAATTTTAGCTTTCTCTTTGTTATCACGTAAGACGACAAAACATACGATAAGGCAGCTTTTTTAGCCTGGCTTGACTATTTCGACAGAAGGTCTTCTAATATGTAGTTATCTCTTTCTGTTTTATCTCAGTTACTTGCAAGCTAACATCAATTATAATCTTTATTTAATGCAAACCAAAAAATAGTTATTAAACAAATACATGGCAGAGTATTTTCTGACGCTTGGTTTTAATTTTTAGTACGGATTGTGGTTTTGTCTGTATCATATCTATACACTTTGGAACGGCAATGTTTCGCACAATTCCAAAGTCGTATTTGTGTTTATAATTTCTTTTTTTAGATTAGTTGTTTAATTAAATTATTATGTAGTAAAAGGTGTTCTCTATTTCATCGCAAAATCTGTATTTGATGTTTCTTGTGGCATTGTGCTCTCAGTTACAATTTTGTGGATCTGTTCAAGTAAACATAAGGCGTGTGCTTTCGTGAGTATATTTTTGTGGAAGAATATTTCATTTAACTGCTTTATTTTTTTACAGTTGCTTTATTATCAATAATCTTGTGTCTCTTTTTAACGTATTATACATTTGGATGTTATCACATGTTGCGGATATTCGCATTTCTGTTTATCACTTATGCATCGTTCAAATAGTATTTTTCAATTAATAGAACATTAGTTATCATGTACCAGCTTTCTTTTTAACGCAGAATTTAACAGTGCAATTCTCCGGTAAATTCCAAATTCTGCTAAGTCTGTTTTTTTTTAATTATCTAGTAAATATAACGTAGTTAATTTCTGCCCATCATATTAATGGCCGAGCATAGCTTAATAATAGCACTACCTAGTTGTATATGCTTGGTACTCTATTCTTATCTCTGTTTCTTGATGCCTTGTCGTCCGTCTCACCTTTCTTTTTTAAGTTTCATATCTCATTTCTATTTCATGGTGATTACTTCCGGGAATTTCAAATATTTATAGTCCCAATGTTCTAATAGTAAAAATTATTTTGTAGTTTTATTACAGGAAAATTTTTTTTATAAATATAGGTTAAAAGCTAAATATGCTTGTTCCATTGCTGTTTTTTTTTTTTTTTGCACGAATTTTTTACTATATTACAAGCATGTAATGCCGTCGCCTAGAGTTGGCAATTCACACCACACATGATTTTTTTCCTTTATTATGAAATATGCTGAAATTTCTTTAGTGGCGATAGTGGGGTGGCTGCAGTGATGATGTGGCGCTAGTTGTAATGGTGTTTGTTTTGGTGATAGTGGTTGTTTGTTCTGACCAAGAAATGACTGGAGATGATAAACTTTTCTTAAATAATTGCTAATTGAGATATGTTCAAAATTTAAGTTACATTATAAAGTTATTCAGCATTATATCAGTATGAGCGCATTGAAATATTCCATTTTCATTGTAAAGTGATGTTTAGGGTGATAATAGCGAAGATATTAAGCGTATTAACGTATATGAAAAGTTATATGTATCAGTCAAAAATAGTTAATAAATATTAAAATATTACTTACGAAAAAATAGTACACACACGCATTCATATCAAGTAAAATAATATAGAAACGGCGTACTGATTTATGTTTGCCTGTGATTTTTTTAATGAACGAATAAACACACAGCAACATGGTTATTTTATTTTAATTCATTATTCAGACTAGATGGAAAAATTATAAAATATTAGTAAATTGACATTATGATGAGGTAATCGCCCCGAGCGTTCACACAAATATAAAAATGTTCACCTGTGATTGAGGGATTTGCATAAATGTACTGACAAATAAGGTTATACACAAATGTTAGTGGGTAAAAATCTAATAGTTTTTACTGTTATATTCTTTAGCCAATTTAATACTAAAACGGTAAATAGAAAACTGGTTTGTTAAATTTGAATGTAAAATGCAAGTTCCAACCTTCTATATGTGTACTATTACCTAAACCTAAATATATGTTTCTGATCTTTCAGCAATGGAGTTTATTGGCTGACACCTTCAGACAGAAGTAAATTTATTTATTACAATCTGAGTGTACAGCACCGTGTAACCAGAATGGCAATAATAGTCCCTAGCGAAAAGAATGAAATAGGAGCCTGGGATGTGAATTTATTAATATTTATCGTAATATTAGAAGCATGTATTATTATAAATACACACACGCACGCACACACACACACACATATATATATATATATATATATACTATGTATCTTTCTAATATTGTATACATACAATATACAGTGTATATATATATATATAATTTAGTAATTTAAATTTCATGATGTGAAATGGTTCAATTTAAAATCTAGAATGTTTATTATACGCAAGACAAAGAATCCATTTCAATAAGTATATTTCCTTAACCTATAGGTGTTAGATGTTTATCCATCTCATCAGAAGAAAAAAATATTAGAAAATATTATGAAAGGTGTATACCTAATTTGCTAAATGCAAGAAACATAAAAAATCATAATAAAAAGTTTTTAAATCATAGAGTAAGAGAAATTAGATATTGGTTCATAATGAAGAAGATATTGAACTTCGTATCCAAATTTTATGGTAAAACCTGAAGTAAGAGTTTTTGCTAGCAGTGAGGTAAAATTATCCAATGCGTATCGTAATTCTTCCTAAGCAAAAGGTAACAATCCGAAGTAGGCATGTTTCTTTGTTTCTGTTTTGGTTATATTAGAAATTCGTTAAATATTTGATTATATCAATCCGGTGAAGATATTTTTATAAAATAAAGATATAATTTTGTTATAGTTTTGTTTATATATATATATATGTTTCATAATCAACTCCATATGCATTTTCCATTTGTAAATAAAAACAAAATTTCCGGAGACAGATACAACAAAATGAAATGAATAAAAGAAAAGTAAAAAAAGAAGAAGAATTTCTTAACAAAACCATTTATTTTATGAATCATATTAATAAATCAGCACTAGTGAATAAGGTATCCAATTTAATTCTTATTCTAAAATTTTAAAAGGTAGTAATGGGAGAATCAAATTTGAAAAGATGAAGAAAAAGAAGAAACGGAAAACGAAGAGATAGAAACAAATGGGAGGAAGAAAAAGAAAAAAAAAACCTAAAGAGAGATATTGCAACGAACCCCAATAATGACCAGACAGACTTTGACGAGGCTCAAAAAATAGGTCAAATTTCCTAGACAGAGGCATGAGAAAAAGAAATAAAAAATTAAGAAAATCAAGCAATACCATGAATAAACTCACAAGGGAAAAAAAGGAAGATAAGTCGTAACGCTGTATTCTCCCGCTTAAATGTTAGTTAATCGTCATGTGATATGGCTCATGTATAAGGATAATCGCCCACCTTTTATAAGTATTTAAATAGTATAGTA